>NW_025792981.1:0-7535 GCF_021613505.1 Equus quagga | reverse complement strand
TGCTGCAGCTGACATGCCCCACTGCCTACAGGCCCACACATCCTTCCAACACTGGCCTGACTCACACACATGCTCCACCAAGGCAGGCCCACTCACCTCACAGCTGAGACCCCACAAACTCCACCCATATGGGCCCACAAGTTCCCCAAGGGCTTGTTGGTGGGTGGGACCAGTCCTGGGGTGGTTGTCTGCCTGGCTGAGCTGGATTAAATTGGTGATCTAGTGGGCACGGCAAACTCCTGCATTAACAAGTCAGAAGAAGAAATCCAATGGTATCTGCCAGTGTTCATGTGAGCATGACTGAAGTAGGTCACAATAATTGCCACTGCCAGTGTCTCAGTCCCTGGGGAGGTGGGACCAGCTGCCTCCTGCGTCTCTGAGGTGTTCTCAGAGCTTAGCAAGTGAGTCTCTTTTACCAAAGAACTTTGAAGCTTTCTTTTTGGTGTCTTTGTGTTGGTTTCCGGAACAGGTGAATCTGTGCATGGGCCCTTTAAGAGCTTTTCTTTCTCTGAAGTTCAATAGTTTTTCTGGGTGTATTCTCTCATTGGTTTTCAAAGCTAGTAAAGCCAAGTGTCATGGGAACTCATCTCAGTTATGCTGAATTCAAAAGCTGGGATGCCTACTGTGGCACAGCTCTCCTGCTCAGATATCTCCACTCCTCTGGGAAAAGCTTCTTACCTTTACAATTGCTCCCAGTCATGAAGAACCGTGGCTAGGATGTGCTTCTTTTCCTTACCCGGGTGTATTTCTGCCTCTTCCCCCTCTGTCAGTGTTGTCCCTTGTTGTGGGGGTTCTTTCCATCTAGTTTTCACACCTCTCTCATATGTAATCATTCCACAGTTGGTTGTAGATTTGTTACATCCATGAGAGGAGGTGAGTTCAGAGTCCTCCTACGCCACCATCTTCTCAAAATTCTCAAGTTAATTGTGTGGTGAGAAGTCAAGGTTTATTTTAATTACATGGATATCCAATTCACACAAAACTTTTGTTGAAAAGATTTTCTTCACCCATTGACTTACCTTATTATATTGGCAGAAAATCAATTGACCACATAAATATCATTTTATTTCTGGATTCTCTATACTGTTCCATTAAGCTATGTATTTATGCTTTGGTCAATATCACATTGTCTTTATCATATCCTTATAGAAAATTTTGAAATTTATAGAAAATCAGTGTATGTGCTCCACCTTTCTTCTTTTTCTTTTAATTGCTTTGTCTATTCCGGGTCCTTTGCATTTCCATATAAATTGCAGAATCAGTTTGTCAATTTGTACAAAACATCAGTGTGTTTAGACTGGGATTGTGTTGAATCTATAGACCAACGTATGTAGAGTTAAAATCTTAATAATATTGTGTCTTCCAATCCATGAAACTGGGATATGTCTCCGTTCTTCCAATCTTCTTTCATTTCTCTGAGCAATTTAAGATTTTATTTTACAGATCTTGCACATATTCTGTTAAAATTTCTGTATATATGTTTCATGTTTTCTGAAACAATGTATATGGAAGTGTACTTTTTGTTTCATGTTCTGTTTGTTTATTGCTTATACATAGAAATCCGTTTGAATTGTTTTAGATTTACCTTGTATCCAGTGACTTGCATTCAACTAATTAGTTTTGGTAGCTTTTGGGGGGAGACTGCTTAGGATTCTCTAGTCACGTGGCCAAATTGAGTTTGATTAAAGACAATTTTACTTCTTCCTTTCAAAGCATATGTCTTTCTTTATCTTGTCGAACTGCAATGGCTGTAGCATCCACTACAATGTTGAAGGAAGTGGTGAGAATGAACATCTTTGCCTTGCTCCAGATATTAAGGGAAAACATTGAGTCTTTCACTAGTGAGTATGACGATAGTTGTAGTTTTTTCAGAGATGTACTTTATTAGAGTGAGGAGGTTCTCTTCTACTCCTCCAGTTCTGGGAGAGGTTATAATGAATTGGTGCTAAATTTTCTCAAATGCTTTTTTTTCTCCACTATTCTGTTATTATGGTCAGTTACACTAAATGACTTGCATATGTTAAAACAACCTTGTATTCCTGGGATAAACCCTATTTGATCAAGACTTGTTAAACTATTTATATTTTGTTTATGAGGAATATTGGTGTGATTTTCTTTTCTTTTAATTTTCCTGTCTAGTTTTGACTTCAGACCAATACTCACTTTATGAAATGAGTTGCAAAATGCCTCTTTCATCTATTATCAGAAGATTCATGTATAATGGCATTATTTCTTCCATATATGTTTGATAAAATTCACTAGTGAAGTAATATGAGTTTGGTGTTTCTATGTGAAAATATGTTAATTACAAATTTAATTTCTTCACTAAATATAGAGCTGTTCAAATTTTCTCCTTATATCATTTGTGATAATTTGAGTCCTTTAAGAAACTTGCCAATTTTACCTAAATTGCAAAATTTATTTATGTATTTTTTAATATTTATTTTTAATATACGTAGAATATGTAGTAATGTGCCCTCTTTCTTTCCTGATATTATTAGTTTTTGTCTCATTTTCCTTTCATCAGCACAGCGAAAGGTCTATTAAGTAGATTAATTTTTTCCAAAGCACCAGTTTTATTTTCATTGATTTTCATTCTTTGGTTTCTACCTCACAGATTTTTGCTTTTATTTTATGACTACTTCCTTCTATTTATTTTGCATTTAATTTAGACTAATATTCTAGTTCCCTAAAGTAGCATCCTAAATAATTTACTTCAGACATTTTTTATTCTCTATTATAAGCATTTAAAGCTTTACAGTTTACTCAAAACACTGTGTTAGCTGAAGCTCATAAGTTTTGATATGTTTTCATTTGCATACTGTTAAAAATATATTCTAATTGCCTTTGTGATTTCTTCTTTGAGTCATGGGCCATTAAGAAGTGATAGCTTATTTTCCAAACATTTGGGGGCTTTTCAAGATATCTTATTATTCTTGATTTCTAATTTAATTCTCAATGCAAAATAAATATGTTGAGACTGACTTCATGGCTCAGAATATACTCTATCTTGATGAATATTCCAAGTTCACTTGAAAAGAATGTTTTTATTTAGCTATTAAATATAGTAGCCAGTAAATATCAATTATATTAAGGTGGTTGATAGTATTCTTCAGGTCTTCTACATCCTTACTCACTTTTTGTCTAGTTGTTCTATCAATTGCTGAGAGATCCGAAGTAAACCTCCAAATACAATAGTGGATTTGCCTCTTTCTCCCTTTAGTTTTATCAGTGATTGCTTCATGAAATTTGAAGATCTAACATGTGTATGTGTTTGTGTGTAAATATGATATATTTTTATAAATTTAAATGTATATTTATTGTTATATCTTCTTTATATATTTACCTTTTTATCATTTTAAAAGATTACTATATCTCTTTGTTTACTCTTTATACTAATATAGTCACTACAGTTCTCTTATATTTACTGTTTGCTTGTTATACCCTTTTCCATTCTTTTCTTTTCCTACCTTACAGGGCATTTGGGCTTAAAATGTATCTTTTACAGATAGCATGTAATTGATTCTTGATTTGTATCTAGTCTGACAATGTGTGCCTTTTGATCAGTGTTTTACCTGTTTACATTTAATATAATTATTAATATGTGTATTTCAATTTGTCATTTTGCTGTTTGTTTCATATTTTCCTTGTCTTATTTTTGTTCCAAGATTCTTCCTTTCTTGCCTTATTTTGTGTATGAAGTATGTCCAGCATTTCATTTTGACTTCTCTATTGATTTTTTAGCTATATCTCTTTGCATAATTTTTCAATATTTGCTCTAGTATTTATGGTAGGTATTTTTAAATTACATAATGCACTTAGAGTTAATACTGATTTTTTTTCAGGTAAATTATAGAAACTCTGCAATATTTATCTCAATTTACACTTCCATCTTTAGTGCTATCATTGTTATTGCATAACGTAGCTATACAGATACAGATAAGTATATATACATGTATATGTGTATGTATATATGTATCTGTGTCTAAATGTATATACACATTTGTACATATATATACACATGTTTTTATATGTACATAAATATACACATATCTATGTACATGTGTATGCATATTTATATATGCATGTGTATTTATATATGAATGCATAGTATATAAGTGTGTATATATATTTACATATGTGTACATGTATATAGCACAGTCAAATAAAGAGCAGAAAAGAGAAAACATAAACATAATTATTGATATTTACCCACATATTTACCATTTTTTGTGCTCATCTTTCTTTCTGTAGATCACACAATCATCTACTGCCTTGGCCTTTCAGCCTGAAAAATTTCAAATTCTTAGAATTTTTTTGTAGGGCAAGTTACTGGTGACATATTCTCTCATTAACTTTATTTGCTTCCATTTTAAAGGATAATTTCTTTGGGTATAGAATTTTTTTCATTGACTTTTTTTTCTTTCAGCACGTGTGTCATTCTAAAGTCTACTGACCTCCATTATTTGTGATAAGAAGTCAGCTACATTTTGTATCATTGCACCGCACATCTAATGTGTCTACTTTTAGGCTGCAATGAAGGTTTTCCTTTATATTGGGGCTTTGGGAGGTTTTACTTTGCTGTGTATAGAATTGGTTTTCTTTGCCTCTATCTACTTGTAGTTATCTGAGCATCTTAGATATGTAAGTAAATGTTTTTCTTCAAATACGGAAAATAATAAGCATTGTTCCTAAAAAATATTTTGTTTCTGCCACACTTCTCTTTTCTTTATCTTGAAATCCAATTACAGGTATATTGGGCTACTTACATTTCCTGTCAAGTCCCTGAGGTTTTGATCATTTTTCTTCAACATTTTTTCTCTCTGCTCTATAGATTATATAATTCTTATTGTTCTACTGTTAGGTTCGTTAATTCTTTCTTCTGACATCTCTCATCTGTTTTTGGGCCCATCCAATGAATTTTTCATTTCAGTTATTGTACTTCTCAGTTCTAGACTTTAAGTTTATATGTTTTTATATGTTTTAATAGAATCATTTATCTGTTGAGATCCCAAACTATTCACTCATTATATTAATTTTTCCTTAAATTATTTGAGCATAATTTCCTTTAATTCTCTTAAAACATTCAAAATAACTACTGTGAAGTCTTTATCTGCTAAATACAATATCTTGGACTTCTCAGAGTCAGTTTTCCTTAACTGCCTATTTTCCTGAATGTTGTTCACACTTTTCTGTTTCTCTGAATGTCTAGTAATTTTTGGTTAATAAGTTGGACATTATAGATAACATGATACAATGACTGTATCCAGCTGTGTCATTCTGGAGACTTGCTTTCCTTGCAGGGAATTAAGTTGCCTGGGAATAAACTGTAAACTTTGTCTCCCCCACAGTGTGCAGCAGCTACCTCTGCTCAACTCATACGGCTGCCAGCTGCTGAACTTTTAGCTTGATTCCCTGATATAATGTAGCATTCAGCTAAGGATTTAGGCAGAGATAGCACTTAGATTTCAGAATACAATCTTCTGCAGTTTCCTTGTTTCTGAAGATTCCTCTTTAATTTCCAATTGCAGTTCCAGTCTCAGGCTCTATATTCCGATATCTGAAACTAATAAGTCATCAGATTTCTGCTGCCTGAGTTGCATGTAGTTGAGAAATATTCTCTTAAAAATACCCATCAAACTCACAGAGCTCACCTGGTACACATGTGTCTTTCAAGGGCCTCACCATTCTTTTCTGCCCCATGGAGTATTTCTGGTCCATGCATATTTATACAGTTAATAATCAGATTTTAGGACTTAAACTTTCACAATTCTCTCACTTTCAGGATTTTCTCCTTAAGTTTCTAGTGGCTCTCATCTCTGAACTCTGTTCTCTGCCACATTGAGTCAGGAGGGCTGCAGTTTTCCACAGCCATTTAATTCGGCCACAGCTGTGGAGGTGGAGGAGCACCCTTAGGCTAGAAAGACATAATTTCACAATTCTTACCTATTCCGGCTGCAGTTTTTCAAGAGTAAACTCTGCTCTGGCTTCTTTCTTCTATTAGATGTGTTCCAGTGCCACTTAATATTATATATGTAGCATATATAAATATATATATTTGTATATAATATATATTTTTCAAATTTTAATATATATTTACATGTGTAGTATATTCCATATTTTACAAGTACCATCTCTGACAGTTTTCATATGACTACTTCACTTTGTTGTCAACACCTTCTCTATCATCTCTCATCTTTGTTTTGATTTGATCTTAGTTCTATATTTTTTCAAGTACTTTGTTAGAAGTGTCTTTATTAAATATGTTCTTAAACTCGTCTATATTTTTATATTTTATACAAGTGACAGAATTAATTTTCAAATATTTTAAATTGGCGCCACCTGTCAATACAAAACTTTTTCTCCCTATTTTAGCAAACTATGCATTTTTCTATCACATTGGTAATAGTCTATAGTCTTTAGATGTTCTTGTCTGTTTTTGTTACTGCTTATTATTAAAGGCATACTTCTTCAACTCCTTAGACACTATTTGTGATAACTAATTATAAATTTGGAGCTGAAGCATACACTAAAGAAAGTAAGAAGGTAATATTTGAGGAAATCGAAACATTATTTAAAGAACCTTTGCTCTGCACTTCAGAAAATAGCAAACAGGAGACCTAAAGGCTTCCGTATTCCCCAAAGATCTTTTAAAAATTCATTTTCCTAAAAGACAAGGTCTATATCATCTTTTCCAACTACTATACACATATATAGGCAATGGAAAATCTTTGAAAAACTTTCTACTAACCTCAAGAGTGCCACAGTCACATTGTTCATCTGCTTCCAAGACTCCATTGCCACATACCTTCCTCTGTTTGTAAACTGGTGTATCAGGAAGGATATTATGAAGACAGTTAAGGCCAGAATGTGAAGCAAAATGTTTAAAGTCATCCAAGCTACAGGTGCTAAAATCCTTTGCACCCCCAGAGTACCTAAAATATAAAAAAACATCAGTATGACAAACATTACTGCTGTAGATCTTTGCATTTCACCAAATGTATGCTATTTTGAAGAGAGATTTGAAGAGCATTATTATCCATAGGAACAATAAGCACGCTTATAAAATTACTGATTGCATTGCTAACATGTTTTAAGACATTTTTTTACATTTCATCAAGAAAATTCCTGTAATGAAAATTAAAAATTCCAAAATCTTTTTATTGCTATCCATCTTGTTTAAACAAGACCTATTATTTATCTATCTTATGACCTTTATTAAGTCTTTAAACATAGGAACTTGTTATTCTTATTTACCTTCCCAGTGCCAAACAACAGAATCTTACATTTTTGGCCTCAGTGTTTAATATACTTTTTATCCACTTATATCCTTTTTGTAGTTTTTCTGTAAATACTGACATGAATACGTCTGTATCAACTTTAGTAGCATATTTTAGAGCTTTTGCTCTCCAGAATTAAACATTTTTCAAATTAAAGTCTGTTGTTTGAAGCACACTATCGAGAAGCCACAGGAGTTCCTGCTCTGATGGAGTGAGGGCTGTTCGCACTTTGGTAGCACCTCAGCATCCAACTGA
>NW_025792980.1:0-16263 GCF_021613505.1 Equus quagga | reverse complement strand
AAACAACCCAATGAAAAAATGGGCTGGAGACATGAACAGACATTTCTCCAAAGAAGATATACTGATGGCCAATAGGCACATGAAAAGATGCTCATCATCGCTGATCATCAGGGAAATGCAAATCAAAACTACACTAAGATAATACCTGACACCCATTAGTATGACAAAAATATCTAAAACTAATAGCAACAAATGTTGGAGAGGTTGCGGAGAAAAAGGAACCCTCATACACTGCTGATGGGAATGCAAACTGGTGCAGCCACTATGGAAAACAGTATGGAGATTCCTCAATAAACTAAAAATAGAACTACCATACGATCCAGGCATCCCACGACTGGGTATTTATCCAAAGAGCCTGAAGTCAGCAATCCCAAAAGTCCTGTGCACCCCAATGTTTATTGCAGCACTGTTTACAATAGCCAAGACGTGGAAGCAACCTAAGTGCCCATCAACAGACGAATGGATAGAGAAGATGTGCTACATATATACAATGGAATACTACTCAGCTGCAAAACAGAACAAAATCATTCCATTGGCAATAATATGGATGGACCTTGACAGAATTATGTAAAGTGAAATGAGCCAGCAAGAGAAACATAATCTGTGTATGACTCCACTCATATGAGGAATTTAAAACTAAGGACCAAGAACAGTTGAGTGGATACCAGGGGAAAGGTGGGGTGGGGGGTGGGCACAAAGGATGAAGTGGTGCACCTACAACATGACTGACAAACATTAATGTACAAGTGAAATTTCACAAGATTGTAAACTATCAATAACTCAATAAAAAATAAAAATAAAAGAAGAAAAACAAAAAACAGGAAAACTAGCAAACGTTTGGGGAAAGGAATTCAAGAAGACACAAGGAGAAAGAAGGATCTTCCAGGATCTAGGAATGGAAGAATTAACACACTTGAAACGTCCATACTGGAGAAAGGAATCTCTGGATTCCATGCAATCACAGTCAAAGTTGCAGCAATATTTGCCACAGAGATAGAAGAGAGAATCCTAAAGTTTCTATCCAGCAACAAGAGACCCTGAATAGGCAAAGAATCCTCAGGAGAACGAACAAAGCAGGACATGTCAAGCTCTCTGATTTCAACATATAGCACGAAGCACTAGGTACCGAAACGGCATAGTCTGGGCCGAAAAACAGGCACACAGACCCATGAAACAGAATCGAGAGCCCAGAGCCCAACTCAAAGGTACATGGAAATAACATTTTCGATGAGGGAGCCAAGAGGAGACAGTGGAGAAAGGAGAGTCTCTACAAGAAATGGTGCTGGGAAGCCTGCACAGACTCATGGAACACAATGAGAGTAAATCATGATGTTACACCTGGCACAGACACCACCTCGAATGGATTAAAGCCTTGAATGGCAGACTGGAAACCCTGAACCTTGTAGGAGAAGACCTAGGCAGAGTGCTCTTTGCCAACTGTCTGAGCCGCCTATTTGGAAGAAGCATGTCTGACTGGGCAAGGGCAACAAAGGAAACAAGAAACAAACGGGACCACATCGAATGCACACGCTTCTGCCCAGTCAAGGAAACCATCGACTCAATGCAAAGACAGCACAACAACTGGGAGAGGATGTTTGCAAACCACACATCGGACAAGGGGTGGAAAGCCCAAAGATACAATCAACTCACACGTCTCCACAACAACAACAAAAAAACAGAACCGAATGAAAACCTGGGCAAAGATGGAAACCGAGATTTCTCCCAAGAAGATCGAAAGAGGGCCAACAGGTGCATGAAAACTTGTTCACCGACATTAAGTGTCAGGCCAATGCAAATCCAAACTGCAAGGACATAGCAGCTCGCTGTGGTCAGAATGGCTAGAAGCAGGCAGACAGGAAACAACAAGTGTCAGAGAGGAGGTGGAGAGAAGCGAAGCCTCCTGCACTGCTGGTGGGAGTGGAAACCGGTGCAGCCACTATGCCAATGGGTGTGGAACTGCCTCAGAAATTTAAGAATCCATGTCCTACATGTTCCAGCTATTCCTCTGCTGCGTGTTTATCCAAAGAACTCGGAAACACTACCGCATAAAGACATGTGCACTGCTGAGTTCAGCACAGCCTTACTCCCAATATCCAAGACTTGGAAGCCACCCTGGTGCCCAGCAAGGGACGAATGCAGAAGGAAGATGGGCTATAGCCACACAATGGCATACCACTCAGCCGGAACAAAGGATGCAATCCAGCCATTTGTGACCACCAGAATGGCTGTGATGGTTTTAGTGGAGGTGAAACAAGCCCCAGGGAGAAAGTCAAATACTGTAGGATCTCACTTACATGGAGAAGAAAAAACAAGCACTAACCAACAGGTGGCACGGGACATTTGATTGGGGGTTCCCAGAGGAAAAGCGGGGCGGTGGTGATGGTTGATAGTGATGATGACTCACAAGTGTGTGGTGAGGGCCTGTGATTCGGCTTACGCTGGTGAAGAAGATGTAACGTACACAGAAATCTAAATCGATGAGCATGTAAATCTGAAAGCTATAGGATGTTCTAATGCAGGGTGATGGCAATAAATTCACCTACAAGCAGAAATCCAAAAAGGGGTACAGAATAAGAGTATAAAGCTTTGGAGGCCCTAAAGAGATTAGAGAAGGTGAACTTTCAAGGGTGGAAAATCTCCTCCAAATGCTTACTGATGCTACGGAATGGTAGACCATTCCGAATAGATGAAGAGGAATACTACCAGGACAACATGATCCGAACTAAACCCATGAACCGAGGGAAAAGGTTACCCTCCATGATTTAACTACCAATAACCTTCACGAATAATCCAAACAGGCCCACGTCTTCCCAAGTTCAGGCAAAAGGTTGGTGCAAAAGTAGAATTCAGGGCCGGCCCTGTGGTGGAGTGGGTAAGTGCTCACGTTCCGCTTGGGCGGCCTGGCCTCACTGTTTCACAACACGGGTGCAGATCACATTAGCAGTATTAGGAAATATAGATTTCATGGTACGGTGCGCACAGAGATCATAAATAAGTTGCATTTGTTAGGATGCGTTATCAATACGCACCAGAAAAAGAACCATGAGAATATTACAATCTGTGAAACACCTGGTACACTTCCCCAAAGGAAGAAGGAAGGAAAACCTGTGACCTGCCACGGTGGAATTTGCAGAGTGCTAAGAGTGACACGATCATTGCGCATCAGAGGATTGCCTGGGCAACCTCAACTTGGGAGGGAGTCCAGGACTTTCTCTGGGGAAGGTCCACCCACTTGGCCTTCTACACCAGCTATAAGAGATACAACCCAGGGTCATCTTACAGGAAAGAAACCAGTGTCTAGCGAGAATGTAGCAGGCCTTTCAAAGTTCGAGGAGAAAGTTAGAAACCGACAAGAAATCGAGAAAAAGGACAACTATCCTACCTGGAAAGGGTGAGGAGTCAGAATGGTCTGAGATCGCTCTGAAACTCTGTGTGCATGGAGGTTGTCAGGACAACTTAAAATTTGGAGGTTGTTTATGACATCACGGTGAACATGTCCCCCAAGATGGCTGCATAGTTACAGTCTGAGAATTGGCCTAGGCTAGACTGTTAAAGGGAGATATACCCAGAAACAGCTTTGACAAACAGAAAGTGGGCACAGAAACTGGAAGAGATAAAACAGACTCTGATTCAAGGGATAAGAAAGGAATCCTTGGCGAGAAGCGAGAATACAGGCACAAGCACTGAGAGGAGAACATTGTCTTCTATTCAACTCTATGGGGAGGCCATGCTGATTCAAGCTTGAAACTTAATTGGGAACAAGAGGCTGGACTTGGGCCTTAGCAGAGCTACGTTCTCCTTCTGCCTTAAGCATAACCCAAAGTCAAGAATGAAGTCTTGAGGACATTGAAGAGAAGAATCGATTCCTCCTTTCCTAGGCCCAAAGCATTCTTTGAAGATCAGTCTCACTTTCCATAGCTCTGGTGTCACGGGGGCCCACTGGGTACATGCTAATGTGTCCCAAGAGATATCTTGGAAGCCTTGAAGGAATGGAGCCCTGTCATGCTTCGGGTGTGTCTCTTTGTTTGGAAGGGCTCTACAAGTGTGCTGAAAAGCACCCTTTTCCAGAGGGCTTCGTTCCTTGGTGAAGGCTGCCCTCCCAGGCTAGAGTGCTCAGTTTGGCTCCAATCAAATTCTCTCCCCGTACCTCTGGCCTGAGAAAGATTATTGATTATGTGTTTTGACACCATATGTAAGGAAGTTGGATGAAAATTAGAACATTACAATTCGTTTTCAAGAAAAATAAACAGGCCAGGGCTGAGGCTGTAAGTCAAACAAACGGCACAACCTATGGAAAAAAGGTAAGCCCGTATCTAGACGGAATCTAGGGGAACGTTCAAGGAACAGGGGTCAAGTTTGAAACTTCACAAATCCAGAAAAGAGACAGAAAAATATCTTTCCTGGAGAGAGGAAATCAACAAATTTGTCTAATTCGTCTCGGAAACATTGTGTCCGTGAAGGGCGTTGCCAGGACCACCTTGAATTTGGAGTTTCACATCTCAGGATGTCAAACCTACCCAGATGACCCCGTGTTCTCAGTGCTTGCTTTGACCTAGGCTAGGATAGCAAAGATTCCTGCAAGTGACCACTGCAAACTCAAAGACAAAAAAGAGGAATCATGAAAGCACTCACAACTCAGCATAGAGAACATACGGTGATTAAAGAAATACCAAATTAACCACTTTTAATGAAGGAGAACGGACTGATGAGCATATCTAAGGGAGATAGCTGAGAAATACCATGAGGAGTATACTGTGGAAAAGAAAAAAGGTCCCAGAAAATGGAAGGCGAACAAAAATCCCACCTGAATAATCCACAATGAAAGATGATGTCAGTCTTTAGACAAACTCTGCTTGAACGCTTGAAAGTAAGAGAACGTCACAAGCCAAAAAACGAGAGTGAAGGTCAAACCAGGGCTAACTGGGAAGGGTGAGTTATGTACTGCTCCAAGCGGGCCTTGAAACCCTGTGTCCATGAAGCTTGCCGGGACAGAAGAGACACAATTATGACAAATCCTCTGACATCACAGTGGCCCGGAAAAACAACCTGGCCTCATGTACACAGTGCCAGAGTTGTGCTCAAGTAGCCTATTCAAGTCCACTTGCACTCAACTGCATGTTGCCAATGGAACATGAAAGTGGCCGGCCTGTGGTGCAGTGGTGAGGTCCGCACCTTATGGGTCAGTGGCCCGGGGTGGGCCGGGTGGGATCCTGGGGGTGAGCCTGCTCACCACTGCTTCAGCCATTCTCTGCCAGGCGTCCAAGGTAGTGTAGAGGCAGATGGGAAGGGACGTTAGACAAGACCAGTCTTGCACAGCAAATACAGGAGCATTGCCAGCAGACGTGAGCTCAGCGATGCACTTCTGCCAAAACAAAACCCATTAAAAGTTGCAAAGAATAGAAAAACTGAAGGTAAAAAAAAAAAAAAAAGCTTGCCAGTGAGAAGAATAAGATCTCTATGGAGAACCTTCGCAAAACAGGTGAAAGCTATGTCAATCGAAAACTAGCAAACGTTTGGGGAAAGAAATTCAAGAAGACACAAGGAGAAAGGAGGATATTCCGGGATCTAGGAATGGAAGAATTAGCACACTTGAAACGTCTATAGCGGAGAAAGTAATCTCTGGATTCCATGCAATTCCAGTCAAAGCTGCTGCAATATTTGCCACAGAGATAGAAGAGAGAATCCTAAAGATTCTAGAATGCAACAAGTGACCCTGGATAGGCAAAGGAATCCTCAGGAATACGAACAAAGCAGGACGTGTCACACTTTCTGATTTCAACATATATGCCGAAGCACTAGGTACCACAACGGCACAGTCTGGGCCCAAAAACAGGCACACAGACCCATGCAACAGAATCGAGAGCCCAGAGCCCAAGTCAAACGTACATGGACAGCCCATTTTCGACCAGGGAGCCAAGAGGAGACAGTGGAGAAAGAGAGTCTCTACGATAAACGGTGCTGGGAAGCCTGCACAGCCTCATGGAACACAACAAGAGTACACCATGATGTTAGACCGGGTACACACACCACCTCGAAATGCATTAACGCCTTGAATGGCAGACTTGAAACCGTGAAACTCGTAGGAGAAGACCTAGGCAGAGTGCTCACATGCTAACGTGTCCCAAGAGATCTCTTGGAAGCCTAGAAGGAATGGAGCCCTATCATGCTTGGGGTATGTCTCTGTCTGGAAGGGCTCTACAAGTGTGCTGAAAAGCACCCTTTTCCAGAGGGCTTCGTTCCTTTGTGAAGGCTGCCCTCCCATGCCAGAGTGCTCAGTTTGGCTCCAATGAAATTCTCTCCCCCTCCCTCTTGCCGGAGAAGGATCATTGCTTATGTGTTTTGACACCATATGTAAGGAATTTGGGTGAAAATTAGAACATTGCAATTCTATTTCAAGAAAAATAAACATGCTAGGGCTGAGGATGGAGGTCAAACAAATGGCACAGCCTATGGAAATAAAGTAAGCCCGTATCTAGACGAAATCTAGGGGAACGTTCAAGGATCAGGGGTCAAGTTTGAAACTTCCCAAATCCAGAAAAGGCACAGAAAAATATCTTTCCTGGAGAGAGGAATTCATCAGATTTGTCTAATTTGTTTCGGAAACATTATGTCCATGAAGGGGGTTGCCAGGACCACCTCGAAATGGGAGTTTCTGATCTCAGGATGTCAAACAAACCCAGAGGACCACGAGTTCTCAGTGCTTAGTTTGACCTAGGCTAGGATAGCAAAGAGTCCTACAAGTGACCGGTGCAAATTCAAAGACAGCAACCAAGAATCACGAAAGCACTCACACCTCGGCCTAGAGAACATACAGTGATTAAAGAAATACAAAGTTAATCACTTGGACTGAAGGAGAACTGACTGATAAGCATATCTAAGTGAGATAGCTGAGAAAGACAATGACGAGCATACTGTGGAAAAGAAAAAAAGGTGCCAGAAAATGGAATGCGAACAGAAATCCCACCGGAATAATCCACATTAAAAGATGTCAGTCTTTAGCCACACTCTGCTTGAACGTTTGAAAGTCAGAGAAATTCACAAGCCACAAAACGGCAGCGAAGGTCAAACCTGGGCTAACTGGGATGGATGAGTCATGAGACTGCTCCAAGCGGGCTCTGAAACCCTGCGTCAATGAAGCTTGCCGGGACAGAAGACGCACAATTATGACAAATACTGTGACATCACAGTGGACCCGAAAAGCATCCTGGCCTCATCTACAGTGCCAGAGTTGGGCTCAAGTAGCATATTCAGGTCCCATTGCACTCAACGGCAGTTTGCCAATGGAACATGAAAGGGGCCAGTGGGTGGTGCAGTGGTGAGGTCCGCAACTTCTGGGTCGGTGGCCCGGGGTGTGCCGGGTGGAATCCTGGGGATGAGCCTGCTCACCACTGCTTCAGTCATTCTGGGCCAGGCGTCCGAGGTAGTGTAGAGGCAGATGGGAAGGGACGTTAGACAGGGCCAGACTTCCACAGCAAATACAGGAGCATGCCAGCAGATGTGAGAACAGCCTTGCACTTCTGCCAAAACAAAACCAATGAAAAGTTGCAAAGAATAGAAAAACTGAAGCTAAAATAAAAGAAAACTCTTGCCAGTAGGAAGAATAAGATCTCTATGAGGAACCTTAGCAAAACAGGTGAAAGCTATGATAATTCGAAAACTAGGAAACCTTTGGGAATGAAATTCAAGAAGACACAAGGAAAGAGAAGGACATTCCGGGATCTAGGAATGGAAGAATTAACACAATTGAAACGTCCATACTGTAGAAAGGAATCTCTGGAATCCATGCAATCCCAGTCAAAGTTGCAGCGAGATTTGAGACAGAGATAGAAGAGAGAATCCTAAAGTTTCTATCCAGCAACAAGAGACCCTGAATAGGCAAAGCAATCCTAAGGAAAACGAACAAAGCATGACGTGTCACTCTTTCTGATTTCAACATATAGGACAAAGTGCTACGTACCGAAACGGAACAGTGTGGGCCCCAAAACAGGCACACAGACCCATGCAACAGAATCGAGAGACCAGAGCCCAACTCAAAAGTACATGCACAGCCCATTTTCGACCAGGGAGCCAAGAGGAGACAGGAGAGGAAGGAGAGTCTCTACAAGAAACGGTGCTGGGAAGCCTGGACAGCAACATGGAACACAACGAGAGTACACCATGATGTTACACCTGGCACACACACCACCTCGAAATGGATTAAAGCCTTGAATGGCAGACTGGAAACCCTGAACCTTGTAGGAGAAGACCTAGGCAGAGTGCTCTTTGCCATCTGTCTGAGCCGCCTATTTGGAAGAAGCAAGCCTGACTGGGCAAGGGCAACAAAGGAAACCAGAAACAAACGGGAGCACATCACATGCAGACGCCTCTGCCCAGTCAAGCAAACCATCGCCTCAATGCAAAGACAGCACAGCAACTGGGAGAGGATGTTTGCAAACCACACATCGGACAAGGGGTGAAAAGCCCAAAGATGCAATCAGCTCACACGTCTCCACAAGCAAAACATGACAATGAAATCCTGGGCAAAAGATGGAAACAGAGATTTCTCCCAAGAAGATCTAAAGAGGGCCAACAGGTGCATGAAAACTTGTTCACCATCATTAAGTCTCAGGCCAATGCAAATCCAAACTGTGAGGACATAGCAGCTCACTGTGGTCTGAATGACTATAAGGAAGCAGACAGGAAACAGCAAGTGTCAGAGAGGAGGTGGAGAGGAGGGAAGCCTCCTGCACTGCTGGTGGGAGTGTAAACCGGTGCAGCCAGAACGCCAAGCGGTGTGGAACGGCCTCACAAATTGAAGAATCCATGTCCCATACGATCCAGCTATTCCTATGTGGCGTGTTTATGGAAATAAGTCGGAAACAGTACCTCATAAAGACATGTGCACCGCTGAGTTCACCACACCCTTACTCCCGCTATGCAAGACTTGGAAGCTGCCCTAGTGCCCAGCAAGGGACAAATGGAGAAGGAAGATGGGCTGTAGCCACACAATGGCATACCACTCAGCCGGAACAAAGGATGCCATCCAGCCATTTGTGACCACCAGAATGGCTGTGAGGGTTTTAGGGGAAGTGAAACAAACCCCAGGGAGAAAGTCAAATACTGTAGGATGTCACTTACAAGGAGAAGAAAAAAGAAGCACTAACCAACAGGTGACACGGGACATTTGATTGCGGGTTCCCAGAGGCAAAGCGGGGCAGTTGGGAAGGGTAAAAGAGAAGATGAGGCACAAGTGTGTGGTGAAAGCCTGTGATTGGGCTTACGATGGTGAAGATGATGTAACCTACCCAGAAGTCTAAATCGATGAGGATGTAAATCTGAAAGATATAGGATGTTCTAATGCAGGGTTATGGCAATAAATTCACCTAAAATCAAAAATCCAAACATGGGTCCAGAATGACGTCATAAAGCTTTGGGGGCTGAAAGAGATTACAGAAGGTGAACTTCCAAGGATGGAAAATCACCTCAAATGCTTACTGATGCTACAGAATGGTAGACCATTCCACATAGATGAAGAGGTATACTACCAAGAGAACATGATCCATGCTAAACCCATGAACCAAGGGAACATGTTACTGTCCATGATGTTGCTACTGCTCACGTTAATGAATAATCCAAACAATCCCACGTCTTCCGAAGTTCAGTCAAAATGTTGGTCCAAAAGTACAATTCAGGGCCTGCCCTGGGGTGCAGCGGGTAAGTGCCGACATTCCGCTTGGTTGGCCCAGAACTCTGTTTCACATCACAGGTGCAGATCACATGAGCAGTGTTAGGAAATATAGCTTTCATGGAACGGTGCGGACAGGGATCCTAAATAAGTAGCAATTGTGAGGATACGTTATCAATACGCACCAGAAAAAGAACCATGAGAATATTACAATCCATGAACGCATCAGGTACACTTCCCCAAAGGAAGAAGGAAGGAAAACCTGTGACCTGCCAAGCTGGAATCGGCAGAGTGCTAGGAGATGACATGATCATTGCACATCAGAAGATTGCCTGGGCAACTTCAACTTGGGAGGGAGTCCAGGACTTTCTCTGGGGAAGGTCCACCCACTTGCCCATCTACACAAGACAGAAGAGATAAAACCCAGGATAATCTTACAGGAAAGAAACCAGTGTCTGGAGAGAATGTAGCAGGCCTTTCAAAGTTTGAGGATAAAGTTAGAAACCGACAAGAAATCCAGAAAAAGGGCAACTATCCTACCTGGAAAGGGTGAGGAGTCAGACTGGTCTGAGAGGGCTCTGAAACTCTGTGTGCATGGAGGTTGTCAGGACAACTTAGAATTTCGAGGTTGTTTATGACATCACGGTGAACATGTCCCCCAACATGGCCACATGGTTACAGTCTGAGGATTGGCCTAGTCTAGGCTGTTAAAGGGAGAGATACCCAGTAACAGCTTTGACAGACAGAAAGCAGGCACAGAAACTGGAAGAGATAAAACAGACTCTGATGCAAGGGATATGAAAGGGATCCTTGGCGAGAAGCCAGAATAGAGGGACAAGCACTGAGAGGAGAACATTAAATCTATTCAAGTCTATGGGGAGGTCATGCTGATTCAAGCTTGAAACTTGATTGGAAACAAAAAGCCGGACTTGGGCCTTAGCAGACCTACGTTGTCCTTCTGCCTTTAGAATAATCCAAAGTCAAGAATGATGTCTTGAGGACATTGAAGAGAAGAATCGATTCCTCCTTTCCTAGGCCCCCAGCATTCTTTGAAGATCAGTCTCACTTTCCATAGCTCTGGCGTCACAGGAACCCTCTGGGTACATGCTAATTTGTCCCAAGACATGTCTTGGAAGGCTTGAAGGAATGGGGCCCTGTCGTGCTTGGGGTATGTCTCTTTGTTTGAAAGGGCTCTACAAGTGTGCTGAAAATCACCCTTTTCCAGAGGGCTTCGTTCCTTTGTGAAGGCTGCCCTCCCAGGCTTGAGTGGTCAGTTTGGCTCCAATGAAATTCTCTCCCCCTACCTCTTGCAATAGAAGGATTGTTGATTATGTGTTTTGCTTATGCGTTTATACAAACTCTGCTTGCAAGTTTGAATGTCATAGAAATTCACAAGCTAAAAAACGGGAGCGAAGGTCAGAGCTGGGCTAACTGGAAGTGTTAGTTACGAGACTGCTCCAAGCGCGCTCTGAAATTGCAGAAGCAGAAGTTCCAAACCGGCGAGTTAAGCGCTGAAAAGAAACGGCGTATCAGCTGCCTTTGTTTGAGATGTTGCCAGGACACAGAAAGAGCACTGTGGAAAGCGAGTTCTTTCTCAGCTTCCTAAACAGTTGGAGGCAAGACAGTTTATGCCTTGTTTCCCATTGAAGGATGTAGGCAGTGCTTTGTGGCTTCCACCTCTAGAGCAATGGAGGGTATGTGTGAGAGTAAAGGGGCCTTTCTGCCATTGGTGCTTTCTGACTCTCCCAACCATTGCACAACGGTGGTTGGTTGAAAGCCTATTGACTCTCTCCTCCAAAGCATGTGGAACCACAATCATTCAGGCCTCGTCCCCATTGCTGAAGGGGAAGATGTAGGCATTTCGTCTGAGCCGGTTTGGCATTGTGGAAATGCGGCAGATGCAGATGTTGCTGATTGGCGAGTTAAGGGCTGAAAAGAAACGGCATTCAGCTGCCTTTGTAGGAGATGTTCCCAGGACGCTGTAAGAGCACTGTGGAAAGCGAGTTCATTCTCATATTACTAAAGAGCTGGAAGCAAGACAATATGTGGTTTGTCTCCCATTGAGGGGTGGATCTAGAGCCAGTGCCTTGTGCCTTCCACCTCTAGAGGAATGGAGGACATGGATGAGAGCAAATGGGCCTTTCGGACATAGGTGCATTCTGACACTCTCTCCACCAGTGCACAATGGCGGTTTGTAAAAAGAATATTGTCTGCTCCTCCTAAGCATGTTGAAGCACAATCATCTGGGCCTCGTCCCCATTGCGGAAGGGGAAGATGTAGGCATTTCTTATATGCCGGGTTGGCAAGGTGGAAATGTGGCAGAAGTAGAAGTTCCAAATCGGCGACTTAAGTGCTGAAAAGAAACGGCATATCAGCTGCCTTTGTCTGAGATGTTGCCAGGACACAAAGAGCACTGTGGAAAATGTGTTCTTTCTCAGCTTCCTAAACAGATGTAAGGAAGATGGTCTGTGACTTGCCGCCCCTTGAGGTGTGGAGCAAGTTCATTGTGCATTCCACGTCTAGAGCAATGGAGGGCACGGCTGAGAGCAAAGGGGTCTTTCTGACACAGTTGCTTTCCGACGCTCTCTCCACCAGTGCACAATGGTGCTTGGAAAAAGGCATACAGTCTATCACCTCCTAAGCATGTGGACGCACAATCATTTGGGACTCTGCCCAGTTGCTGAAGGGGAAGATGTAGGCATTTCTTCTGAGCCGGGTTGGCAAGGTGGAAACGTGGATGATGCAGATATTCCAGACAGGCTAGTGAAGTGCTGATAAGAAACGGTGTTCAGCTGCCTTTGCATGAGATGTTCCCAGGACGCTGTAAGTCCACTGTGGAAAGCGAGTTCGTTCTCAGCTTCCTAAAGAGTTGGAAGCAAGACAATATGTGGTTTTTCTCCCATTGAGGGGTGGATCCAGAGCCAGTGCCTTGTGCCTTCCACCTCTAGAGCAATGGAGGGCATGACTGAGAGCAAATGGGCCTTTCTGACATAGGTGTTTTCTGACACTCTCTTCACCAGTGCGCAATGGTGATGTGTAAAAAGCCTATTGTCTGTCTCCTCCTAAGAACGTGGATGCCCAATCATCTGGGACTCAGCCCAATTGCTTAAGGGCAAAACATAGGCATTTAGTCTGAGCCGGTTTGGCAAGTTGGAATGGCAGCAGAAGCAGAAGTTCTAAAGCTGCGAGTTAAGGGCTGGGAAAAAATGCCGTTTGAGCTGCCTTTGTATGAGAGGTTCCTGGTATGCTGTAACAGGACTGTGGAAAGTGAGTTGTTTAACAGCTTCCTAAAGAGCTGGAGGCAAGACAGTTTATGGCTTGTCTCCCATTGAAGGATGGAGGCTGTGCTTTGTGCCTTCCACCTGCAGAGCAATGGAGGGAACGGATGAGAGCAAAGGGTTCTTTCGGCCATTGCTACTTTCTGATACCGTTCAGGAGTTGTGCCAGTGCCTTGTGCCTCCTACCTGTAGAGGAATGGAGGGCACGGCCGAGAATAAAGGGCCTTTCTGACATTGGTGCTTTCTGACACTCCCCCAACCATTGCTCAATGGCGGTTTGTTAAAAGCATATTGTCTGGGGAGTGGGCGGAGCAAAATGCCAGGGTGAGCTGACCCCTGATTCTCTCCCCTCCAAAATACAACAAAAGATTGGAAGAACTGAATTTCAGAGAATAAACATAATGCCAGCTCGTTAGAGACCTACAATACCAAGAAGGCAGAGATCATAAACCTTGCAGATGGCCTCGGAGGCACTGGAACGGTAGGAGAGAACATCGCTCCCTCCCCGAGCATCTGCGATCGCTGTGGCGCTTGTCGGGAAGGAGTGGGGGATGGGCCAAGCAACCAGGGGACCATCCAGGACTCCTGCCACTGATTCAGTGGAGACCCGCTGATGGGGGGGAAAACTTCCATGCGCAGGGACCCTATAAATCAAGGGCCTTGGGAGACCAGAGAACAGAACTGATCTGAACCCAGACCAGCGCCTGTGAGTAACAGCCCCTTCCCCCTAACAAAGCCAGTGGGCGCAGCCATCTTGCCCCAAGTTGGAGAGCTAACACGCCGCTCTCAACCCCCATCTAGTGGCGACAGGCTGTAACTTCAATTGAATTCTACCACCATGAGAAAAAAACGCTCCTCTACCATCCAGCAAGTTATAAAAGTCCCAGACCAGAAGTAAAACAATAAAAACACAGAATTAAGTCCTGAGGACTTGGAATTAGGTAAACTAAGTGATAATGAGTTCAGAGCAGCTATAATCAAAAAACTCAATGAGGTAGAGAGAAAGATAGAGAAACAAGCCGAGTTCTGGAGTTACTTCACAAAAGAGATTGAAATCATAAAGAAGAATCAAACAGAATTACTTGAGATGAAAAACACAATGGACCGGATAAAACAGAATACGGATTCCCTGAATGCCCATGTAGACAATATAGAGGAGCAAATCAGCATAATCGAGGACAGAAAGGCTGAATGGCGCCAGACAGAGGAAGAAAGAGAACTAAGAATTTAAAAAAATAAGGAAAATCTCCTAGAGATAATGGATGCAAAGAGGAGTAAGAACATAAGGATCATAGGAATGCCCGAGAATATGGAAAAGGAAAATGGAGCAGAAAGTGTGCTTAAGGAAATTATTGAAGAGAACTTCCCAAATCTAGGGATTAACGGAGAAATGTGTGTAGAGGAGGGTTTTAGATCTCCTACATTTGTCAATGTAAAAAGACCCACCGCAAGGCACATAATAGTAAAGTTGGCAAATAGGAATGATAAGGAAAGAATACTCAGGGAAGTAAGGAAAAAAAGAGAATAACCTATAAAGGAGCCCCTATCAGACTGTCAGCGGATTTCTCTACAGAAACCCTACAAGCTAGGAGAGAATGGAGTGATATATTCAAAGCTTTAAAGGATAAAATCCTTCAGCCAAGAATACGCTATCCAGCAAGAATTTCCTTCAGATATGAGGGAGAAATTAAATCTTTTCCAGACAAACAAAATTTAAGGGAATTTGTAACTAAAAGCCCTCCACTACAAGAAATACTGAAGAAGGCTCTCATACTTGAAAAAAGAAAAAAGGAAGAAAGGGGACACAATCCACAGACTAGGGAGACCGATGGATAGAACCAGAACAGGATAGCAAATATTCAACTAGCTTTAGGGTAAAAATAAGGAAACTACCAAAACAAGGACGATCTTAGCACTCTAACTACAAATTAATAAGACGAGTTGGAATAAAAAATGAAAATAATTATTTAGGAGGGGAAGAGCAAAGGGTGTAAATCAGTATTGGTCGAGTAAGTAAGAGACCACCAGAGAATACACTATATTGTACACGAGATTCTAAATACAAACTTCAAGGTAGACACTAAAATAAAGTACAGAACAGAGTCACAAATCACAGATAAGGAAAAATCTAAGAAACCCAGCATAAGAAATTGCAGTATTAAATGGATAGTCAAAGCACACAGGAAAAGAAACACAGGAAAACAAGATAATGAGCGACAGATTGACAGCATTAAGTCCACATGCATCAATAATCACTCTCAATGTGAACGGATTGAACTCTCCAATAAAAAGACACAGAGTGGCAAAATGGATTAAAGAACAAGATCCAACAATTTGTTGCCTCCAGGAAACACACCTCAGCCCCAAGGACAAACACAGACTCAGGGTGAGGGGTGGAGGACAATAATTCAAGCAAGTAGCAAGGAAAAAGAGGCAGGTGTTGCTTTTCTCATATCAGACCAAGTGGATTTCAAAATAAGACAGGTAAAGAGAGACACAGAGGGACAATAAATAATGATCAAAGGGACACTTCAACAAGAAGAAATAACGCTAATAAATATCTATGCACCCAACACAGGAGCACCAAGATTCATAAAGCAACTATTAACAGACCTAAAGGAAGATGTTAAAAACAACACAATAATAGTAGGGGACCTCAACCCCCCACTCACATCAATGGACAGATCATCCAGACAGAAAATCAACAAGGAAATAGTGGAGCTGAATGAAAGACTAAAACAATTGGACTTAATAGACATATATAGATCTCTCCACGCTGAAGGAGCTGAATACACATTCTTCTCAAGTGCACATGGAACATTCTCTAGGATAGACCATATGTTGGGAAACAAGGCAAGCCTCTACAAATTTAAAAAAATTGAAATAATAACAAGCATCTTCTCAGATCATAGTGCTATAAGGCTAGAAATTAATTACAAGAAAAAAGCTGAGAAAGGCACAAAGATGTGGAGACTAAACAACACACTACTGAACAAGCAATGGATCATTGAAGAAATTAAAGAAGAAATAAAAAAATACCTGGAAACAAATGAAAATGATAGCATGCCATACCAACTCATATGGGATACAGCAAAAGCTGTATTAAGAGGAAAATTCATCGCAATACAGGCACATCTTAACAAACAAGAAAAATCCCAAATAAGCAACCTTAAAGCACGCCTAACTGAACTAGAGAAAAAAGAAGAAATGAAGCCCAAAGTCAGCAGAAGGAGAGAAATAATAAAAATCAGAGCAGAAATAAATACTATTGAAACGAAAAAGGCAGTAGAAAGGATCAATGAGACAAAGAGCTGGTTTTTT
>NW_025792979.1:1277-5164 GCF_021613505.1 Equus quagga | reverse complement strand
GAATGAATATATTTGGTTCACTCCTACTAGTGGTCAACCCAGTAAAAGATCACTCTCTGTTGGGAACAAACCAATCACACCTGTGATACATGGCCTAATAGCACTCGACTTATGGGGAAAATTCCCTGTTATTTGTGTTCTCGTATCATAGCCTTAAAAAAAATACTGACTGGTCTGGGACTGACTGGGATAGACGGCCCAGCACATTTTGGTTAGCCCCTAATGGTGCTCAGTGTAGACGTGGGTCCAATTTATGGCCTTGGCTGCCACCTGAATGGATTGGATGATGCACCCTAGGCTTTGTCTGCATGCAAGGTAGAACTACATTTACAACATCTCCTCCTGCTAACCTACCCAACTGCAACAGCGCTGGACCAGCTGTGATTTCCACTGGTATTTCCATCTTTACTCAATTATCCTTCACCAATTAGGAATTGAAAATGCTGTCTTGCACATGGAAGTCCTAATCAAATTCAGTATGAAGGCATTAAAGGACGCACAACATAGCATTTCGCTGCTCAATTTAGAAGTATCCCAAATGTGTAAGGCAGTCCTCCAAATCCAAATGGCACAGGATGTCTTGACAGCCCCACAAGGGGGCACCTGTGCCGTTATAAAAACTGAATGTTTTGCCTATATTCTTGACTACCGTCAAAATATTTCTGGCTTCCTATCCCAGCCACCAAATTAAATCCATGTCTGACCCACCCTAACTCTAAACGATTGGTTGAACTCCCAGTCAGTACCAGGTTTCTGCACTACTTCAAAACCTTATTCATTGGGTTAAACATACTGCTTGTATTTCTACTTGTAGTTTGTTGTCTGTTTCGTTGTTTGTCTTCTGCATGCCAAAATATTGCACCTCTTGGAGCACATCTCGTCAAATGATTCTCTCCTCTCCAGGGGCTCTGTATAACTTAGCCTTGGACTCCACAGGTGAAGACTTCTGGTCCACTGAACTTCTACCTGTGCCTATGGCCCCATTTAGGGACACCTCTACAACATTGTACAGCCATAAGTATTTACAGAAGAGTGAACATCGTCCATATCTCCAAAATTTCCGGTCCAAATGGGTTCGAGGGGGTTTATGTCGTGGATTGAGGCTGCTCCAGCTAGAAAATCCCAAGGTGACCTGGCCTACATGCCAATCTATATGACCCGGTGGATTTTTTGTTGATATCAATTAGGGCTGTCCCATGGAGAGCATCTCAGGGCATACTAACCTACATGGTAATATATATGGGCAGATTCGTATCTAAAGTTATATGACCGCACAATAACCAGACCCCATCTGCACTGAAATCATTTAAAGACATTGAACATCATCATTTCTTTTTCCAGTAAAAACAAGTCATGTACCCAGTCCTTATAAAATTATCACTAACCCTCAACCGAGGGATGCAGCAGCAGCTCTTCACTGCCCATGGGTCCTGTCCCCATGCCATCCCGTACTATTCTCTAAATAAAAGAGCACCAATGCCAGACCTTGAGAGTCCAAGAAATCTTATATTTGAGTCTTCAGCTCGCTGAGCCCATATCAACAATTATACCATGGAAAAGAGAAAACGGTCACAGAAAATGGAAGGCACACAGAAATCACATCTGAATAATCCACAATGAAACAATTAAGTTTTAGTCATACTCTGAACGTTCGAAAGTCAGAGAAAGTCACATCCACAAAAACTGGAGCAAATGTCAAACTTAGGCTAATTGGTAAAGGTGAGTTATCACACTGCTAACATCGGGCTCTGAAAACCTGTGTCAATGAAGTGTGCCAGGACAGCAGAGACAGAATTCTGACAAATCTTCTGACATCACAGTGGAGAAGAGAAATAAACTGGCCTCATCTACACAGTGCCACATTTGGCCCAAGTAGCCTATTCAAGTCACATTCCACTCAACTGCAGGTTGCCAATGGAACATGAAAGGTGCCGGCCAGTGGTGTAGTGGTGAACACTGCACGTTGTGGTCAGCAGCCCCGGGCAGGCCATGCGGAATCCTGGGGGTGAACCTCATCGCAGCTGGTCCAGCCATTCTGGGGCAGACGTCTGAGGTAGTGTAGAGGCAGATGGGAAGCAACGTGAGACAGTGTCAATCTTCCTCAGAAAGTACAGCAGCATTGCCAGCAGATGTGAGCACAGCCATGAACATCTGCCAAAACAAAACCAATGAAAAGTTGTATAGGATAGAAAAACTGAACCTCAGAAAGAAAAAACATGAACGTAAGAACAATAGGATTTCTAGGAATTAGCTTAGACAAACAGGTGCAAGCAATGGAAACCGAAAACTAGCAAAGCTTTGGCAAAAGAAATTCCAGACAACACAAGCAAACGGAAGGGTATTCCATGCTCTAGGAATGTAAGAACTAAAACAACTGAAACGGCCATAAAGGATAAATCAATCTCTAGATTCCATGCAATCCCAGTCAAAGTTGCAGCAATCTTCCCACAGAAATAGAAGAGAGAATCCTAAAGTCTCTATACAGCAACAAGAACCCTGAATACCCAAAGGAATCATGAGGAAAAAAGCAGGGCGAACAAAGCCGGATGTAAAACACTTTCTGATTTCAACATGTAGGACGAAGAGCTAGGTACCGAAACATAGCCTGCTCCCAAAAAGAGGCACACAGACCAATGGAACAGAATCCAGAGCCCAGAGGTCAACTCACCCATATATGAACAACTCATTTGCAACGAGGAAGACAAGAGGAGACAGTGGATAAAGGCGAGTCTCTAAAAGAAACAGTGCTGGGAAGCCTGCACAGCCACATGTAACACAATGAGAATAGACCATGATGTTACACCAGGCACACACACCACCTCGAAATGGATTAAAGCCTTCAATGGAAGTCTTGAAACCGTGAAACTTCTAGAATAAAACCCAGGGAGCTTGCTCTTTGCCATCTGGCGTAGCCGCCTATTTGGAAGAAGCATGTGTGACTAGTCAAGGTCAACAATGGAAACAAGAAACAAACGGGACTCCATCCAATGCAGTAGGTTCTGTCCAGCCAAGGAAACCGTCGACTCAATGCAAGGACAGCACAACAGCAGGAAGAGAATATTTCAAACCCCACATCGGAGAAGGGCTGAATAGCCAAAACATCCAATGACCTCACACGTCTCCACAAGAGAAAAAACAACAAGCCCATTAAAACCTGGGCAAAAGATGGAAACAGAGATTTACCCCAAGAAGACAGAAAGGTTGCCAACAGCTTTATGAACTCATGTTCATCATCATTAAGTCTAAGGCCAATGCAAATCCAAACGGCAATGAGATAGCAGCTCACTCTGGTCAGAATGGCTATAAAGAACAAGACAGGAAACAAGTGTCGGAGGGGAGGCGGAGAGAAGGGAAGAGTTCTGCACCACTAGTGGGAGTGCAAACCGGTGAAGGCACTAGGCATAGCCTTGTGGAATTGCCTCAGAAATTTCAAAATACATCTACCATATGGTCCAGCTATTCCTCTGCGGCGTGTTTATCCAAAGACCTTGGAATCACTAAGGCATGGAGATCCCTGCACTGCTTTGTTCACCACAGCCTTACTCCCGATATCCAAGACTTGGAATCCTCCCCGGTGCCCATCAAGGGCTCTTGGAGAAGGAAGATGGGCTATATCCACACAATGGCATAGCACTCAGCTGTAAGAAAGTGTGCAGTCCAGCTATTTGTGGCACCAGAATGGCTACTGAGTGTATGAAGGTAACTGAAAGAATCCCCAGGGAGAAAGTCATATACCATAGGATCTCACTTACAAGGAGAAGGTTAAAACAGGGAGCAACAAACAGGTAGCATGTGACAGGGGATTGGTGGTTCCCAGAGGTAACGGGTGGCAGGGGACGGAGGGAGAAACAGTTGATTAGGCACAAGTGTGTGGTGTGGGCCTGTAA
>NW_025792979.1:0-1177 GCF_021613505.1 Equus quagga | reverse complement strand
GGAACGCAAGAGGAGACAGTGGAGAAAGGTGAGTCTCTAAAAGAAACAGTGCTGGGAAGCCTGCACAGCCACATGTAACACAATGAGAGTAGACCATGATGTTACACCAGGCACACACACCCACTCGAAATGGATTAAACCCTTCAACTTAAGACTTTAAACCATGAAACTTCTAGAATAAAACCCAGGGAGCTTGCTCTTTGCCATCTGGCATAGCGGCCTATTTGGAAGAAGCATGTGTGACTAGTCAAGGTCAACAATGGAAACAAGAAACAAACGGGACTCCATCCAATGCAGTAGGTTCTGTCCAGCCAAGGAAACCGTCGACTCAATGCAAGGACAGCACAACAGCAGGAAGAGAATATTTCAAACCGCACATCGGAGAAGGGTTGAATAGCCAAAAGATCCAATGACCTCACACGTCTCGACAAGAGAAAAAACAACAAGCCCATTAAAACCTGGGCAAAAGATGGAAACAGAGATTTACCCCAAGAAGACAGAAAGGTTGCCAACAGCTTTATGAACTCATGTTCATCATCATTAAGTCTAAGGCCAATGCAAATCCAAACGGCAATGTGATAGCAGCTCACTGTGGTCAGAATGGCTATAAAGAACAAGACAGGAAACAACAAGTGTCGGAGGGGAGGTGGAGAGAAGGGAAGAGTTCTGCACCACTGGTGGGAGTGCAAACTGGTGAAGGCACTCGGCATAGCCTTGTGGAATTGCCTCAGAAACTTCAAAATACATCTACAATATGGTCCAGCTATTCCTCTGCAGCGTGTTTATCCAAAGAAATTGGGAACACTACTGCACAGAGATCCATGCAGTGCTGTGTTCACCACAGCCTTCCTCCCAATATGCAAGACATGGAAGTTCCTCTGGTGCCCATCAAGGGACCCATGGAGAAGGAAGGTGGGCTATATCCACACAATGGCATAGCACTCAGCTGTAAGACAGGGTGCAGTCCAGCCATTTGTGACACCAGAATGTCTCCTGTGGGTATGAGGGGAACTGAAACAACCCCCAGGGAGAATGTCAAATACCATAGGATCTCACTTACAAGGAGAAGATTAAAATAGGGACCAACAAACATGTAGAACATGACATGGGATTGGTGGTTCCCAGAGGTGACGGGTGGCAGGGGACGGTGGGAGAAAGAGTTGTTTAGGCACAATGG
>NW_025792978.1:0-2017 GCF_021613505.1 Equus quagga | reverse complement strand
GAGGTAGGCCTGTACAAATGTTAAGAGACATTAGGTGTTATTGTTTCCCAAGGCCATGGAACTGGTCAGAAGGAGGATAATTCTTTCTCACTGATAATGCCACACAGAACGTATGAGTTTCCCTGGTGTGTCCAAAGATATCAGGAAAAGAAAGCATAAAATTTAGAGAACTGTCTTCTACCGAGATGCTTACACGTGCTCTGACAACTATTTAAAATAACTGCTAAAGACATCATGGATATTCCTTTCTTTTCTTTTAGGCTACTACTTTTCTTACTAAAAGTTGACTTGACGTTCAAAATATAGAACAGAGGGGCTGGCGCCATGGCGTAGTGGTTAAGCTAGGTGCATTCTGCTTTGATGGCCTGGGTTCGCGGGTTCAAATCCTGGGCTCGGACCTATACTACTTGTCAGCCGTGCTGTGGCACTGACCCACATACAAATTACAGAAGATTGGCACAGATGTTAGCTCAGAGCTCATCTTCCTCAAGCAAAAGAAGAGGAAGGTTGGCAACGATGTTACCTCAGGATGAAACTTCCCAGGCAAAAAAAAAAAAAACTATATATATATATATATATATATGTATGTATATATATAAAGAGAGAGAAAATGGAAGTCTATAGTATTTCTCAAGCATGTACAGAGGCTATTGCCAAATATTATATTTCGATTCAAGTCTCTAATCTCTTTTTGAGACAGCAATTAGAAAAGTGTAATTAAGGAAACCACTTGGTTCCCTTTTTGAAATACTACCCATAAGAGAAGGCCAGCATTGTAACTACTGAATTACTATGATTATTACACTATAAGAACAAAGATGGTCTTTTCACTAAGGGTTCCATTTACCTCTGGTTTGTATTAGTGGCGAGTGTGTGTTACATCAATAATCAGTCCAAGTTCTTCATTCTGCTCTCAGATTTTGCTAGAAACATCCAAGGGGTGAAAACATTCTTCTGGAGCAAGATTCTTCTCCAAACTCTGTCAGAGAGAATGAGGTAAGAAAGAGCAAATGTGTCCTTAAAATCCTTTCTTATACCACCAATTCATTCAAGCCCTGTGATGCTAACAAACAGTGTGATTCAGAGGAAAGTTTCCACTCTTCTGGAAGTTACGAGCTACATTACAATCCTTTCTTCCAGGGATTAGAGGGAAGAAAATAAGCTCACGTCTACAGATTTATTTCTGTATTTGTTTCACGCGGGTTCCCAACCAGACTGTAAACTCCCAGAAGGCAGGGACCACATCAGTGTTGTCCACCACTGTACCTCCAGCTCCAAGTGCCTATAAAAAGGCACTTATAAATACTCCTAGAATATCTACATAAATGAAGGATGGCTCTTACTGCTAAATATTCTTTTCTGTATTTCTTTCATTTATGTACTCTGTTCCATCGATCTATTTGGTTATTCAAGTGCCAGCAACACATCTTTTAAAAAAGTAATAGAGGGGGCCAGCCTAGTGGCATAGTGGTTAAGTTCACAGACTCTGCTTCAGCAGCCCAGGCTTCCCAGGTTTGGATCCAGAGTGGTGACCTAGGACCGGTTGTTGAGCCACGCTAGCTGGCATCCCACATGAAACAGAGAAAGATAGGCACAGATGTTAGCTCAGGGCCAATCTTCCTCACACAAAAATAAAAAACAAATAGACTACTTTTCAGAGCAGCTTTAGCTTCATAGAAAACAGAGCAGAAAGTAAAGAGTTCTCACTAATCCTCTCTCCTTCACCCCACACAGCCTTCCCCACCATCAACGTTCCACAGCAGTGTACCCCATTTGTTAGGATCAGTGAACGAACGTCAACACATCATTGTCAATCAAGTCGATAGCTCAAATCACGCGTCACTCTGTGTTGTATATTTGATGGATTTCGGCCAATGTACCATGACATGTATTTATGCCTATAGTATCAGACAGATTAGCTTCACTGCCCTAAAAATCCCTTGTGCTCCAGTCACACTTCTAATGTGGCTTAATTTCTGGTACGGCTACATGAACCCCTTCCACTGCTCTTTTTTTT
>NW_025792977.1:0-52440 GCF_021613505.1 Equus quagga | reverse complement strand
GGCTTGATGGGGTCCCTGCACGTGGAAGCTTTCCCATGTTAGCAGGTTTTCCACTGCACCAGTGGTGGGAGTCCTGGATGATCCCCGGACGTGCAGCCCCTCCCCTGCTCCTTCCCTCACCCGCAGCAGCGATCCCAGTCTCTAGGGGAGGGAGTGAAGTTCTCTCTTACCCTGTTCTAGCTCCTGAGGCCGGCTTCAGCCTCTCCGTCCTCCGTCGTCTTGCTGTGGGTCTCTGAGAGTCTCTGGATTAGAGTTATTGGTTGAAATTCAGTTGTTCTGGTTCTTTGGTTGTAGTTTGGAGGGGAGAGAGTCCAGGGTCGGCTCACTCTGCCATTTTGCTGATGTCACTCTGCCCTTGGGTCTGCCATTCTTGTGTCCTCTCTCCCAAGATGCCCATTTCTATTTGTCCCTTCTCTGCCTTTTCTTTTTTTTGAGGAAGATTAGCCCTGAGCTAACTGCTGCTGCCAATCCTCCTCTTTTTGCTGAGGAAAGCTGGCCCTGAGCTAACATCCATGCCCATCTTCCTCTACTTTTTATATGTGGGATGCCTACGACAGCATGGCTTGTCAAGCGGTGCCATGTACGCACCCAGGGTCCTAACCAGCAAACCCTGGGCCACCGAAGGGAACGTGTGCACTTAACCGCTGTGCCACCTGGCCGGCTCCACATTTCCCTAAAAAGAAAAATCATATTATATATCTGCATTTTGCTTGTTCTCTTTATTTAAGAATTTATCATGAATATCAAAAGATTCATATTAAGAATAGTAAAATTTTAAGATTTTTAGTTTAGAACTTATTCATACAAAGTTTACTTTCAAATTTAATGTATTACTTATTGGATTTTTTATGTAGCTTTATTTTTCTCCTCTTCACTTTACTCGATAGTGCATGAAATATGCGTAGCCAAATAATTTTTAACAGTTATGAAATTAAAAGCAGTATGAGAATGCTTTCACAGTGGAATGAGGTGTGGCACAGAGAGTCTGTACCAACCACAAGTACCAAATCAGAGGATGGCCCCAGATGACAGAGGTCATTATGCATGAGTTCATGTTCTGGCTCTGCCACTGAGCATCTGTGTTCTCTTAGGCAAGCCACTCACCACTTCAAGATGTACAGATGAGACATTATGTGTTAAATGACCTCTGAAGCTTCCATGAGTCTACTTAGAATGCAGGTATAGGGTATTCCAGAAACGGGAATGCAGATAAGTTTAAATATGTAGGAAAGGTGCTGGCATCCTCAAATTCCGTTGGGCTTGTTTGAAGACAGCCTCCATTCTTCAGGTTTCTATGCACAAAATGGCAAAGAAAATTTTTGTCAGTGTTCTAGAACCTATTCTTTCACAAACAAACAAACAAACAAAAAATGGCTCCTTTGGAGAATCTATTTTGGCCACTACAAGAAAACCAATTAAAAAGTAACTACTTCTATTCCTCTATTTCCGTATAAATGACTTTTCCTGTCTAAATAGGTCTACCTGTCACTTTGTAAACAGTTTGTAAATATAAGCAAACACCAGTGACTTCTACCCATGTTTTTAGCTTTTAATGGAAAGTGTAAATATAGATTACTCAAAAATGACATACGAATAATCATCAAAAAGTGAACTCCAGGGGCCAGCCCCATGGCTGAGTGGTTAAGTTCACACGCTCCACTGCAGGTGGCCCAGTGTTTTGTTGGTTTGAATCCTGGGTGGGGACATGGCACTGCTCATCAAACCATGCTGAGGCAGTGTCCCACATGCCACAACTAGGGGGACCCACAACAAAGAAGATACAACTATGGACCAGGGGGCTTTGGGGAGAAAAAGGAAAAAAATAAAATCTTTAAAAAAATGTGAACTCCAAAAAAAATTATAAAGGTTCACTCTTACCACCTGAGACCTATTGAACAGGTTTTTGCCACTGATAAAATGTATTATAGTGTATCAGTAGATGCTAAAAAAAATTATTACGTCTTCTATTAGAAATCAATGATCTCAGATAAATAACCATGAGCATTGACCAATAAAACATTCAGTAATGATGGAAACGTTTAATATCTGTGGTGTCCAATATGGTAGCCCCTACTGAAATGTGGCTAGTGCAAATGAGGAACTGATGTTTTTGTTTTACTGAATTTTAACTAATTTAAATTTAAATGGCTACATGTGGCTAGTGGCTACGATATTGGACAGAAAGATATAGATATCTTGGGACATAAATTTTAATTAAGTTCTCTCTATGGTTAAATATTTCTAAAATATTTAATGAACATTGATGATATTTTTCCTTCTGCAAGAGAATAAAATGAATTAATGAACGTTATAATTTAAATTATCTGAAAAAATCTCCACAAAGAAATATTACTAAACTTTTAATTAGGTTTAACTTTAGCAAAACAGATCTTCATAAATCATAGTTTTAAAGTAGAAGTATATAAACTTCTACTTTTGCTCTAAAGCACTTTTTTTTAAAGATTTTATTTTTTTCCTTTTTCTCCCCAAAGCCCCCCAGTACATAGTTGTATATTCTTCATTGTGGGTCCTTCTAGTTGTGGCATGTGGAGTGCTGCCTCAGCGTGGTTTGATGAGCAGTGCCATGTCCGCGCCCAGGATTCGGACCAACGAAACACTGGGCCGCCTGCAGTGGAGCACACGAACTTAACCACTCGGCCACGGGGCCAGCCCCTCTAAAGCACTTTTTAAAAGCAGTGAAATCATGGCTCATCTGAAGAAACGTTAACAACTTAAAATATACTCATTCTTTACAGCCTCAGAACATTTAACTACAAGTTATTGTTTTTTGCAAAATGTTAGTATCTAAATATTAACAAATTATGAGAAATGTTCAGGCAAGGTACTGGGGGTTTTTAACTTCTTTTATCCATCATTACATATTTATACTTAAAATAAATGGAATTAAGTGTAAAGCTTGAGTTAAAATAACAATTAAGAAACACAATTAACATTTAAACTTCTTTTAAAAGTTAAAATCTCTATGACTTTAAAGCAATTATAAACTATAATTTTCACAGATCTTTTAAAATTATGGTTTTTTACAATGTTTATTGAATCTCACTCAAGTTTTTAAATTACATAAAAATATACAAGTGCTATTATGCTTAAGGAAGCACACAATGTACTTCACAACACAGGACAAGCTGGACAAGTGTCAAAATCTCCAAGAAAATAAACTGTGAAAACTTATATGTATTTAACTATGAATTAAGTACATGAAAACTGACCAGTTTTTGCTCTTTTTCTTCCAGTTCACCTCCATGTGGCATCTCAGGAAGAGGAAGATATTTTCCCAAGAGAAGGCAAAAGTTGGATTGTCCTGGTAAATCAGATTTTACGCTATAGGGGCAGAAATTGTTATACTAACAAAAATGAAATTAGAACACTGTCATTCCTCATGATACAAACAAGCATTGGGTCAGACATAAGCCATCTCAGAGATCTGGTTAAATTAGAGAAAGTCTCATGATTTTGCTATGTGTTTGCACCCTGGCAACAGTCTGTCTATAGCCAAAACATCTACCTTAATGGCAAAGAAATAAAAACAATCCTGGAAGCAAAAGACATATTTAAGTGGTTAGCCGTGATTGAATGAGTTTATCAAGAGACACAAGAATCCACGAAAATTACTAAGAGCACCATGTCCACCAAAAATACCTGGCTAATTAATATACTAGGGAATACTGATACAGTATCACAATTACTGGACACCTTACAATTGGTAGAAGCATGTTCATAGGTAGCTAGCTCCATTTTAGTCATTCAACAAGTAGGTTCACTTTAGCCATTAGCAATAAACTAACTAGGGTAGAGTTATAGAAAATTATAAGACAGTGAAAGGTCCCAAAGGATAAAACTTATGGGCACTAAAATGAAGCATTTTTAGGATATTACCAAGAAACCAATTCTAAACTCCAAAATTAACCCACAAGGGGAAAACAAATGAGTAAGAAGGTTTTGAAATATAGTTATCCAAAGCAAAATAAATTAAGCTGAATATGGCTTGAAATAACTCAATTTGAGAATACTATAGCCTCCTTAACATACAGAGTTGATAAAGTATCCTGAAACACATATCCCAGATAAAAACCTCTTAAGACACACAGGAACTTGAGTAATTACTCTATCAAATGAAATTAATATCTAAAGCATATTGTTATCAAATAGATAACTTCAAAATTTAAAAGTGAACAATTCCAATTCCAGTCACAATAGAACAACTGGCATTGGCATTGGGCTTACTATTCCACCTTAAACAATTATAAATATGTGAATCAATCACTTAAAATAATTACACAACAGACATCCCAGGTCTGTGACCCTTGAGAGAAAAGACACATGAGATGAGCTCCAAACTGCAGCACAGAAAAGTAGCTTGAACAAAAAAGCACTGTTCTTGCTGGATAGAGGAAACAAGTATCAGAGTTAAGGGCTGCTGAGGCAACAGATACTTTTGGGATAATATACTGGAGAAAGATGAGCTATGTAGAGAAGGATCTCCAGACATCTGCAGAGATGTCTGTTTGAGTCTTTGGGCCATTACTAACCTGCATATATTCAGGGCAAGACTCCAGGAGGCATGGTGGAGAATAGCTACTGGGGATTGGGAGGTGAATGAAGGACCCAGAGATCACTTAATGCTGAGAGACACTGAAGTTCTAATTATCTAGAATAAGTGGCTTTACTGAACTCCACCTGCATTCAGCTGAGACCCCAGAAAGACCACACTTTAAAAGTAGTGAGCCAGCCCTGATGGCCTAATGGTTAAATTTCTGCATGCTCTGCCTTGATGGCCCAGGTTAGTTCCTGGGTGTGGAACCACACCACTCATCTATCAGTAGGCATGCTGTGGTGGTGCTTCACATAGAAGAACCAGAAGAATTTAAAACCAGACATAACTATGGGCTGGGGCTTTGGGGAGGAAAAAGGAAGAAGATTGGCAACAGATGTTAGCTTGGGGTGAATCTTCTCCTGCAAAAGAAAAATGTAAAAGTAGTAATATTTTGACTTTAGACTAAGAACTACACTAGACCTACCCAAATACAAGCTTCAACAGGATAAAACTTCTCAGCCAGGAAACTGCTACCAGAAAAAACTCAACACTCTAATAAAGATCACAAAATATAGGCTCTCAACAATGTAGCATTTATAATGTCTAGTATAAAACCAAAATTAGTAGGCATGTAAAGAAACAGGAAAATGTGACACATAATCAAGAGAAAACTGTATGTAGGAAAACAACCAAAGATGACATAAATATTGGAATTAACAAATATTTTAAGATATTAGAAAATGTATTCAAAGATTTAAGGAAAAATATGGACATAATAAATAAAGAGGAACAAAGAGTTTGTATACATTACCTCAAGTCACCCAATCAGTAACTAGCAACACCAGGTTTCAGACCCAGGCCCTTGAATTACAGAGGCCACGCTCATTACAACTAAGCTGGCCTAACCACAACTACTTGCATTGCTCTACCTTATATCAAAAGAAAACTGACTACTTAGTACACTAAACTGAGACATTATGTTGAGTTATCCTCCCAGACTGTTAACCAAACTGTAGGTTCTTGCACTCCTTTCTAATACCTGAAAGTTAACACACTCCAAGCATTATCCGTACATTTTCTAGCATGACACCATAACTTGACTTTTTTTCCAGTAAAAGAGAATTTGTCTGACAGTCATTTTAATGAACTAATCTAAGCCTCTGTTACTCCTACCTAATTAATAAATAAAATAACTTATGGCCTAAATTCAGTAGTTTCCATAACAATCATTTTACACAATATCAGATAATTGTGATCTTACAGAGGCTACTTTCTATGAAGAGGTTGAAATACAAAATAGAAGCTTATCAGAACCAAACATTTAGAGACACATTTAAGCAGAATATGACAAGACTTTTAAAAAGACACATTAATGGTTTTCTCTACAGGAATTTTCAAATTATGAGGGCATCAAAATGTAAAAAGTACTACATTCAATTCCTAAAATTTTAGAAACTTCTCCCTCTTTAATTATGAGATTTTTAAAAAATGTTAATATTCAAAGGGAACACAGAACATCTACTATTTCCCTGCTCTCCTGAAACCTTTCTTTCCTATGGCTAATAGTGATAAGTACTTCTCATTTCATATATTTCTCTTTCATTATTTACATCGACAGTCTTACAAATTCCAGAAATGTCAGAGATAGACATAGGCATTTAACATAAGCTTTGTGGATGCCCGAGAATTATAAATAACTCTGCCTGCTTGGACCCTCTAGCAGAATGGAGGATGACCCTCCAGATGGAGCCCTTCCCAGACGGATGACAGCTTTGGCTGATATTTCTGTCTTTTTGCATCCCCTGCACTTTGTTTTCTTAATCTTTTATGAATAGTTCTGTGGACAGAGGGAACCATGGCCATAGTACCATGAAAGAATATGAGCAATCTGGAGAAAGAAAACAAAGTGAAGAATGAAGAAAGCATGAACTAAGAAAAGCCAAAATGACTCTTTGCAGGGTATGCAGCCACTATGTTCCAAGGCAGAATCCAACTCTTTTGAGTCCGTTGTGTCTAATGTATCACATCTAGATATCTTGCTGTCAAAGATATCAACTGGGCAAAAACACTGAAGTAATGGTAAAAAATAGATTGTTTTCTTTTATAATTCCCTTCTATTGTAAATGTTTTTCAACATAAAATATAAACTTCAAAAATAAAACACACGTTTTCTCACAGGTAAAAATTCATGGAGAGTGCTGTCAGCATCATGGCAGAGTGAGCTCTTCCTTTAGTCTCTGTCCCATAAGATACAACAAAAAGGACATTCACAAATCAACAGGGGACATTCACACAACAGACATGTGAGAGATCCACACAGCCATATGTCTGAAGTTGGGGGTGCAAGACTCCCCCAAGAGGCAGAGGAAGGAGGTAAAAAGATCTCCCCCACCCTCACAAGTGGCAATGATCTAGGGTGTGGGACCTCACATGGCAGCTGGTGCATGACTCTGAGAGGAGATGAGAGAAAAGGCAGCCCTCCATGGGAATGCTTGCACTCTTGGAGTTGCCTCACAGCCTGTGGGAATGCTCCACACTGAAGAAGCTAAGCAACTGCAGGGGCATCTAAACCAAGCCAAGCAGCCCAAGCAGGCAGACAGTGAGTGCAGACCAGGAACGCACAGGATTGTGCGAGCAAAATAAAGTGCCTCTCCCTGCTTCTGCCTGGTGCACCACCTTGGCTGGCCAGCTAGAGTAGGGGATCCCTGCCAGAGAGCATATGGGCAAGTGAAGACAGGTCCTGTTGGCACTGTTTCCAACAGACAAGCACATCTGCCAAGAGTCACAGCAGGCTCAGAAAACACAGCTCCTGCCCAACCTAGCGGTAGAAGGTGGAATCTACACAAGATATGACCACCATGTGATGGCAAAAGTCCATGCCATCAAATAGCATGAAGAAGTATATTAACACAACAAACCAGAAGGAAAATGACAAGTACCCAGAAATCAATCCTGAAGACACAAAAATTTACAATCTAAATGACAGAGAATTCAAAATGGTTATCATAAAGACTCAACAAGTTACAAGAAAACTCAGAAAGACAGTTCAATCATGTCAGGAATAAAATTAATGAACAGAGGGAATTCTTTACAAAAGAGACTGAAACTATTAAAAACTCTGAAAGGTTGGAGATGAAAAACACAATGAATGAGATAAAGAAGAATTTGGAGTCCTTGCAAAAGAGTGCTGATATTATGGAGGACAGAATTAGTAATTTAGAGGACAGAAATATAGAAATGCTGCAGATGGAGGAGGAGAGAGAACTGAGACTAAAAAAAAAACACATGAAGAGATTCTCCAAGAAATATGACTCAATTAGGCAATGCAACAACGGATTATAGATATTCCAGAGGGAGAAGGGAGGGAGACACGAGCAGAGCTTATTCAAGAAATAATAGCTTCCCAAACATGGGGAAGGAGCTGGAATTACATGTAAATGAAAGTAATAGAACTCCTAATTACATCAATGTAAAAAGACCTTCTCCAAGGCGTATATTAGTAAAAGTGGCAAAAGTCAATGACAAAGAAAAAATATTAAGGGAAGCAAGGCAGAAGAAAATAACCTACAGAGGAACGCATATCAGGCTTTCAGCAGATTTCTAAGCAGAAATCTTCCAAGCTAGGAGAGAATTGAATAATATATTCAAAATACTGAAAGACAAATACTTTCAGCCAAGAATACTCTATCCAGTGAAAATATCCTTCAGATACAAGGGAGAAATAAAAACTTTCCCAGATAAACAAAAGCTGAGGGAGTTCATTGCCACAAAACTCCCTGATAAACAAAAGCTGAGGGGGTTCATTGCCACAAAAGCCCCCTACAAGAAATGATCAAGAAGGGCCTCATAAACAAAAGAAGGAGTTTACAAAGACTTGAGCAAGGAAATAAACAGACGAAATAAGAAAATTGCAGCTTTCTATCAGAACAGGTTAGCCAACACTTAGTTATAACATTAAGGATAAAGGGAAGGAAAGCATCAAAAATAACTATAATCACTTCATTTTAATCACAAACTCACAACACAAAATGGAATAAGTTGTGACAACAATAACTTAGGGAAGAGGAAAAGGATTGAAACTGCTTAGACTAAGGAAATAAGAGATTATCAGAAAATGGACTATCTTATCTATGAGATCTTTTATAAAAACCTCACGGTAACCAATAAACAAAAATTCAGAACAGAAACACAAATGACAAATGAAGAGAAAACTGAGAAAATCATCATAGAGAAACACCAAACTGAACTAGCAGTCAGAAATACAAGGGACAAGAAACAAAGGAAATAAAGAACAACCAGAAAACAAATGATAAAATGGCAATATTAAGCCCTAATATATCAATATGAAACTCTAAATGTAAATGGATTGAATTCTCCAATCAAAAGACACAGAGTGGCTGGATGGATTAAAACACAAGACCCAAGAACATGCTGCCTCCTGGAAACACATCAGCTCTAAAGATAAACAAAGTCTCAGAGTGAAGGGATGGAAGATGACACTTGAAGCTAAAGGCAAACAAAAGAAAGCTAGTGTTGCATACTTACATCAGACAAAGTAGACATCAAGGTAAAAAAGGCAATCAGAGACAAAGAGGGGCAGGATATAATGATAAAAGAGATACTCCAAAAGAGGACATAACGCTTATAAATATATATGCACCAAACACTGGAGCACCAAAGTACATAAAGTACTATCATCTGACATAAAAGGAGAAATTAACAGCAATGCAATAATAGTAGGGGACCTGAACACCCCACTTACATCAATGGATAGATCATCCAGACAGAACATCAGAAAGGAAACAGTGGAATTAAATGAAAAACTAGACCAGATGGACTTAATAGATATACATAGAACAGTGCATCCAAGAACAGCAGAATATACACTCTTCTCAAGTGCACATGAAACATTCTCAAAGATAAACCGTATGTTGGGAAACAAGGCAAGCTTATATAAATTTTAAAAGAGTAAATCATATTAAGCATCTTTCCTGATGATAATGCTATGAAACTAGAAATCAACTACAAGAAAAAAGCTGGGAAAGTGACAAATATGTGGAGATAAAACAACATGCTACTGAACGACCAATGGATCAATGAATAAATCAAAGGAGAAATCAAAGAACACCTTGAGACAAATAAAAATGAAAACACATCATACCAACTCATATGGGATGCAGCAAAGGCTGTCCTAAAGGGGAAATCCATAGCAATACAGGCCCACGTTAACAAAGAAGAAAAGTCTCAGGTAAGTAATCTTAAACTATATCTAACAGAACTAGAAAATGAAGAACAAAAAAAATCCCAAAGTCAGCAGGAGGAGGGAAATAATAAAAAGAAGAGCAGAAAGAAATGAAATAGAAACCAAAAAAACAGTAATAAGGCTCAATGAAACAAAAAGCTGGGTCTTTGAGAAGATAAACAGAATTGACAAACCCTTAGCCAGACTTGCTAAGCAAAAACGGGAGAGGGCTCAAATAAATAAAATTAGAAGAGGAGAAATTACAAAAGATGCCATAGAAATACAAAGGATTAGAAGAGAATACTGTGAAAAACTACATGCCCAGAAACTGGATAACCTAGAAGAAACGGATAAATTCTTAGACTCATACAACATCCAAAAACAGAATCAAGAAGAAGTAGAGAATCTGACTAGACCAATTACCAGTGAAGAGATTGAAATAGTAATCAAAAACCTCCCAAAAACAAAACTCCAGGACCAGATGGCTTCTCTGGAGAATTCTGTCAAATATTCAAAGAAGGTTTAATAGCTTGTTCAAGAAATGTCCCTCGTGAAGTTGAAAATTAGAGTACATACTTATTTAATCTTAGAAGAAATAAATATTGCTTCATATTTGATCCTAGATTATCTAAGATACTATTAGTTTCATATAATTATACTTTTAAAATAAATATAATGTGTTACTTATGCATCGAAATGAAAATTGATTTTTATGCCTTTTGTAAGAGTTAATATAAATTCACAAACTAGAAAAATTTGTAAAGCCATGTGTTCCTCTTTTGTTATTTGTTTTAAAACATTGATACTGTATATTCGTAAGGCCAGGAGGAAAAGTAGGTGGACAAGAAGAAGAAAATTAAAAAAAAAAATAATTTTTGTTACCATAGCTGATCTCTTTATACTTCATCATGACACAGACTTTGATATATTCCATTTATAAAACTTGGACTATGATCTGAGTATATGAATCCTGTAGGTCACTATGAAATTTGATCTTGGCAGGTATTTGTTACCCTCTTCAATGTTAATTATGCAGTTTAGAATCCAATTGTTTTTCTGAGAAGTGTGATTTGAGGTTAATTTCTAGCAAAGTGAAAAAAAAAAAGACAGCATACTCTCATGGGGAAAGTATAGTTTATAAACCGAAGGAAGCTCATTTACTGTATTTAAATTTCAATTGCCGTAGTTTATGTCAATGCATCTTTATGACATAAACTTTGACCAGCAGGAGGAGTCAAAACGGTTGGTACTCGGTTTAAAATTTTAAAAAGCAACATGCATCTGATGACTTCTGAATATCAAGAGCACCAAAGCTTGGTGCCAGTTGATTGAATTCAGATGTGGTTTCACCTGGAAATCACTGCGGCCTCTTTTAGTTATTAGATGGCTGAGGATATTGGACTATGAAAATCTTGATATGTATGGAAAGTATGCTATATTTTAAATTTCTTTTTTCTACAATTTATCTCTCCCATACTCTCTCTTCTTCCCTCTGAGTTATAAGAAAAATATATGCTTGTATTTATTTATTTATTTCAGAAGGATATTTAGTAAAATGTAAAAGTCTGCCTCCCCTATCCTGCTTCTCTCCATTCTACTGTCTAGTGATCTTTAAAAATTGATGTAATCCCATGTATTTCACAGGTGTCAAAAATATTTTTCCTGGTTTGTTCTTTGTCTTTTGACTCTGTTGTGATATAAAATTTTTACTTGTTTGTAGTAAAACATATCAGTCTTTTCCTTTATGGCTTCTGGCCTGGTATGATACTTAGGACAGCCTTCTATGCCTCAAGTTTATCAAATAATGTGCCCATATTTTTTCTGTTATGGTTTTATTGTTTTCAATTTATATCTTTAACCTAGCTAGAATTTCATTTGATTGTTTGTCTTTTCTTCTCCTTTTTTGTTTTGAAAGTCCTGAGGAAAAGATTTGGCTTATTATTTTTTCTTAAATAATTGATGTGCCAGTTGCCCTATCTCCTTTATTTTGCTTTTAAAATATCACAACCTTCTCTCCTTTAAGTTCAAATAAAGAACAAGCTTTTTATGGTCGCTGTTTCAACTCTTCTACTTTTTGATCCTACAACAAATGTTTGTGGTGTCTCAGTAGCATTGATAAACATAGCTCCAGAGAAAATTGTCATAAAAGAAGGAATTTATTGCATTTCAATCTGCTTTTCATCTGAAATAGAATGCTCCTCTGATTTACTTAAAAGTGCAATAAAATGGTTGAGGAAAGCTTTTGATGGAGAATTTGTTAACAACTGAATTTTTATAAAGCCGTAAAATGGCAGGTTCTTGGTTATAGGAAAATCCTTTTGTCCATTTGGAAGACAAAGTAAAGCATACGGTTTCAGAACTCAATTAATTTTAAACCAACCATAACACTGAAGCTAAACTAGGAATGCACGTTTCATTAAAATTTTAGCTACATCCTGAGTCCTAGACGCTTGCCCATAGACCAGATGATGAGGGGAAAGCAATCTTCTGTCTTGGCTTTGTATGTGGACACTTGGAGAAGCCAATCACCCCTCTATGCTACAAACTGACTGGCACAATCACCTATAGTTATTTCACAGAATAAAATATCCTTTTGTTGTTCCTATTCTAATCCCCTTCCTGCCCCTTTACTTGTAAACTTCTGATGGAAATGATAGGAGCTAAGATGATTGTCTCAGGGACCAAGGACCACATAATTTGTAGTTGTGATAAATTTGGTCACAGAGAAATAAATAGGTCAAAAATAAATCACCGCCTATTGTAACTAATGGATTCTGTCAAAATTGAGGACTAATAAGTTAGAAACTTCAAGCAGCATGATGCCGTTAGAGATGTGGAATAGTTCAATGGTTAAAAGCACATGTTCTGATGTCCAACTCCTTCAGTTCCAATTTTGGCCCTATTGCTTGACAGCTCTGTGTTACTTATTATTTATTGGCAACCATGTACTATTTAGTCTCATTGGCTCTCAGTTTCTTCATCTGTAAAAATAGGTTTGTGAGGATAAATTAATACAGGTAAAGCATGTAGCATTCAATAAACGCTGGTTAACATTCTTTTAACTTTTTGTTCTGTAAGAGGGACATTGTCTTTCAGAATCCATCACTTCAGCGTTCAAAATTGTAAGATAGTAAGATAGTAATTTAGGTAATTGTGTGTCAGCTGACTTAGAAACTGTGGAGAAGAGTTGGACACTGACACTCCCCTTCTACGTCCAGACTTCGGCTTCCTATCTGTGTTCTACTTTGTTGGAAGCAGTTTTCAATTACTAGTAAGGCCTAAGAAGTTCTCCTTTACGGTCTTGTTTGCTTTACACGTGTCTTCCCTCCCCACTCAGAATAGATACTACATCATTTTGTAGAAACTACAGGAAAGTATAAAAGAGAAAGTAAAAGTCAAGTACAATTCCATCACCCATAGAAAATCTCATATAAGATTTAATATTTACTTCCATGCTTTTCTTCTTAAGATTCAAAGCTATTTTCCCATATTTTTATATGTTCATAAAAATATTTCTAATTGTTGCACAATATTCTTTTATATTTCAACTTTAATTTATCCAACCATTTAGATATACCTATATATCTATATAACTATAGCTATTTATTTCTTAGTTTTTCTTGCTACAAATAATGCTGGTAACATCTCCTTTTTTTGCATCTTTGATTGTTTCCCAAGGAGAGATTTCTGAAAACAGACTCTCCTCTGAGGGTATAATATTACTGAGGACTTTGGTACATACTGCTGAAGTATTTCACAGAAAGTTTGTGCCTATTTATAGTCCCACCAGCTGCATTGCAGCTGCATTCAGGATACCATTTTTTAAAGATTTTATTTTTCCTTTTTCTCCCCAAAGCCCCCCGGTACATAGTTGCATATATTTTTTGGCTGTGGGTCCTTCTAGTTGTGGCACGTGGAATGCCACCTCAGCATGGCTTGATGAGCGGTGCCACCTCCGCGCCCAGGATCCAAACCATGGAAACCCCAGGCCTCCGAAGCAGAGCACGTGAACTTAACCACTAGACGGGGCCAGCCCCAGGATAATGTTTTTTAATCTTTGCCATTTTGATAGGTAAAAATGTCGTCTATTCTTGTTTTATTTGCATATCTTTGTTTAATAATCTTTGATTTTTTCCACGTGTTCTTTCTTAAGAATCCATTCATATGTCTTTTTAATTAAAGATACACCTTGTCACTATTTTTAAATCTACTATCAGTTTGTGAGACTTAACCATCAAAATAAGTAAATTATTATTTGTATTTGTGCAGCTACATGTACTTAATCTTATAGATTGCAATTTGTCTCTAACACAACTATGGCATCTGAATTAAGATAAATGCAAATTTCATTTGGGACTATTTTAAACCTACTTGCATCCTGTTTCACCTTTTTTAGGTGCCCATCTTTGAGGTTCTGTTTGTGTGGATGCTTGTACCTGATTATACACGATCTCTTAAGAAGTCCTACCTAGGCCTACTTTTGTATGTATTTCTTTGAACTGAGGCATTTCTTGACAACTTACCTCATCAAATTCTACCTGCCTGTCACACTAATCTCTCAGGGCTGAAGGATGTATTGTTCTCTAACCAGATCACAATGTATGAGCAGACTTCCTCTCCTAGATAGGGTAAATTGTTAGCATATTAAGGAGTGGTTTAACATCAAAAATTTACAACACAGTATATGGCAAGTTAGAAGAGAATTTTTAGGGAGACAGGTGTTCTGACACACTCAGATAAGACTAGACTACCAGGTAGATATTAGCATCCTACATAGCTACAGAGTGAACCTTCAGTTGCTTTTAATTTACAATTTTCAAGGTGAGATACGGTTTTCCATTGATTCATGCATCTGTTAGAAAATGCATAAATCTTCAAATGTTGGCATGTTAACCATCTTGGATCTCAAATACTAGGAATCACCTGGCTTTGACAGAGTTAAAAAGAATAGTAACGAACACTCTAAAAGAGCTAGAAAGTTCCAAAGAAGGGCAATTTAAATGATTGAGATTCTTAAACTCTGCAAGATGATGGAATAGAAATATTGAGCCAGATAAAAAAAATTTGTCTGAAAGGTCAAATGCTGATGAACGAGAAAGATCAAAGTTTATACAGTGATAAAAATTGAAAAGAATTAACAGGGAGATTTGTTAAAACTCTCAGTATTAGAATTGTGGGACACTTATCATACTTACCAATCCTAATTCTAAAGAATTATGAGAGGAAGTGTGTAGCACAGTATAGTTGATAAGATTTGAGAATTTAGATAAATCTAGAGATAAAAGACCCATAAAGGGATAGAAACTGTCAGTGAGTGGGTCATGTCTTCCTTCAGGCTGTCTTTACTGATGATTCCATAAGGGGTGTTTTCTCTCACTTCCTTACTGATCTTTCCCCCTCCTGTATCAATAGAATGATACTGGGTGCTATTGCATGAGGTTTGCTTAGGTCCAGTGTGGTACCCCTTATAATCTACGTTAAATCAGTGGTCATCAATAAATATGTATTAACCATAAAATAATCAAATTTGGTTGCAAAATTTGACTGCTTATGATAATTTAGGAAACCATTGATTCTAAAAGAGTAATGATTTCACAGAATTTGAAGGCATTTTGGAGGTTTTCTTAGAGTAGGAAAAAAAAGCTATCATGCTTTATGTGCAGTTTGCTGCAATTTTACCACTTAAACTACATATATCTGAAGATGGCTTCCATATTCAACAGGCTATGAAATAAATTGCCTTTTCTGGGTAGTAATACAGAATAGTGTAAAGGTCACTGTCATGTTTCAGACTTTTGACAACGTTCATTGTGCTATAAATAACTGTGGCTAGCATTTTTATTTCATGAAACCAAAGTTATATAAATAGGATTTTAAGACGTAAGGTATGTGGTAGATGAATTATATTGAAAACATGTACACACCATATTGCTATAGGTCTCTTTAATTAAAGTCTTTTTGGAGGTTTCTGTTAAAGCTAAAGCTAATATCTCTTAGCCTCTCTATTTATTGAAATCTGAGTTAGAGTTTAGTGTTTATGGGATAAGCAAATCATGTGGAAGTGGTCATAGAAATGTGTGCAGTCTTATCTGTTTTGGGCTGTTCCCAAATGCAGAAACTCCGCTTAACAATAATCCCTTCACATTATTCTTGATGTAGTTTTCCTTTTTGTATAACATACTAATTTTTTTTATAGCAAGTACAGAGAGAGTCATTGTTGACAAGGTGTAACAGCAACGCAAACATCTTGTTGACCAGCCCAGCTTGGCTTTGACGGCTTCACTGAGAAAGGACAAAGTGTGATCAAGATACCAATATTAAGTGTGAGTACAAAATCTCATTTAAGACACACAACAAAGAACTCCAGAACCTTATCTAGGTTCTGTCTTTAAATTCTATTTCTAAAAAAGCTCTCATTTTAACTTGTTCAAAAATTATCTTATTAGTTGATCCACTCATCACGATTACAGAGTGATCACTGTACATGAACATAACCTGGTGCTATGGTAGATTCAAGGTGATTGGAACATGGTTCCTGGCTTTAAGGAACCTATGATCCAGTAAGGGAGATAGACAAATACGCAAAAACATATACTGTAAGCAGGCCTAAAAGAAGCAAAAGTTTTTATGTGCATTCATAAGAAGGAGTGATGAACCATGAAGGAGAAATTAGGCAAGAATTCACAAAGGAAGTGGAATTTAGAAATGGCCCCCAACTATAAGCAGAGCTAGTGGCTGGGTGGAGGGCATTCATGAGTGATGTGAAAGCATGACTGAAGTCAGTTAAAAAATAGTGAGTGGGTCTTGATTTCTAAATCAAAGGTGCATGCATTCATTCATTCATGCAACAAATAATTAATGAATGCCTAGTTCTGAGGCCATATTCTACTAGGTACCAGGTGTATAGTGGTGAACAAAATAGACTTTGTCTGTGCTCTATGGGGCAAATTACTACCTGGCGAGGAGGCAGACAGTGAACAGTAAACAAGCCATCAACATATTGTTTCAACTTGTAATAGGTCCTACAAAGACATAAGCAAAGGATGGAGGGGGAAAATAAATAACAAGGGAGGTGCACTTCAGATAAGCAGAAATCTCTTAGGGGGAGATATTTAACTTCAGACCTGAAAGATGAAAAGTAGCCAGAGAAGGAAAGAAGAGGCTGAGAGGGCAAAGAATGTTCCAAATAGAGAAAATGGCATGTGCAGGACCCCTGAAGGGATACAGAACTTCTGTTTGAGAAACTTAAAGAAAGTGAGTGGGACTGAAGGGTAGCGAGGGAGGAAAGTGGAATAAGCTGTGAGACCGGAGAAGCACACGGGAAATGAAATCAATGCAAGAGCTTATCAGTTGCAGGAAGATGTTTGGTTGCTATTTGAAATGTGATGGGAAGCATGAAAGAATTAAACAAATGTAACATGATCTGGTTTATTACTCTGGATACCGTGTGGGAAACTAAACGTACAGAAATAAAGAATAGAAGTGAGGAAAATTGATGAGAGGCTATTGTAGTAGTCTTGGTGAGAAATGATGGTGGTTTAGAGTAGAGCGGCTGCAGATGAGATAGAAGTTTATGGAGTCGAGACATATTTACCAGGATTTGCTAGTGGCCAAAGAAACATAAGCCTGTTAAGGCAGGTTAGGGACTGAGCATGAAGAAGTCTGTGATTCAGCTTCACATCACATATCTCTGGAAGCTTTCTCTGACCTCTTCCATTTGGGGCAAGTGTCCCCTCTACAGAGCTCTCATAACACCCAGGGGACATCTAGCATTATACTTTTCACATTCTAATGTAATTACCTGTTTATGTGTTTGTTTTCTAAACAGATAGCAAGTACTTTGAGGGCACAGACCATATTCATCATTGTCACTTCTCACTCATAGATCTAGAATAATAATATGTTTAAGGAAGAAGTTTAGGTTGAACTTGGCAATATTATTTCGTTTTCTGAGAAGACAATATTAGAGGAAAAGAACCAGTGGAACAAGCAGATTCAAGTGATAACAGTTTAAAAGGCACTGTTTTAAAGAATGAGCCAGTAAATTAGTCTATATATTAATCTGTAAAAAGTATAGAATTACTTGAGCTTGTAATGTTTCAGCCATTTAACATGCCAAACAAAATGACTTTAATTTTAGATGTATTTCAGAGTGTTCGAATCAAATAATATTTTATCAAAATCTTTTTACTCACTCATCTAAATATTAGATGATTTGATTGAAGTCCTATAAGTTTGGGGTTTTACACAAATTAATTTTCAGTCCATGGATAATTTGGAGTAGGAAGACATTAGAGAGGCAGAAGACCTGGTTTATATCCATTTGTCACCATTAACCGGGGTATCAGTTCATCTCTATGGGTCTCCTTTATCCTTTCTAATATCATAAGACAGAGTCTAATGTGCTCTCCTGGCCATATAGGCATGTGTTTAGGGGGAATGGAAGAGGAACTCGACTTCAAGTACTTCACAATCTACCTGGGAGTATGCTTCAGACACTCAAGGAAGTTTGAATTCCTTAAGTATAGTCTCTTGAATGGGAAAATTTTCAAGGCCTTATAAAAAGAGCTCTCATTTTACCAACAGGAGTGATGCATGTGGAGTGAAGTGTATCTGAGGGAGATTTAGGGAAAAAAAAGAAAGAAACAGGATCAGTTTTAAAGTATTTATAATGATGTGGATGGGAAACATGATCAGTTTCCTGCTGTAAAAAAAATATTTAGCAAAAAAGCAGCATAGGTATTTGCATTAGAAATTCCCACTGTACCCCACTACCCACATCCTCTTCTAGTGAAAACTGCCCATTTCCAAGCTCTGTTTCTCGGGGGTCACATTTTATACCACATGGTCCTTCATCTTTGCTTTTTCTTCCTATAGAGAGAAGCAGAGATGCCCTGAGAGAGCAATCTTGTGTGGTTGGTTCCTGGAGCTGCTTTAGATTTAGTTCCTCAACGTAGTATAATTCCAGGTCTGGTCTACATATAGTCTCAAAATAAATTCCCATCTTCTTGAGGCAGATTGAATTAGCCTCCATTCCTTGCCTCCAAAAGAGCAAAACTAAAAATAGTGTTGATCAGGTATGTATGAGAAAATGAAAACGCGTTGTAACAAAAGAATTAGAGAGAAAGAAATCTGTTTCCAGTTAGGTTCAAGGATGGCTCCAACTTATTTTTCTTTTATGAGTGGGCCATCTCTAGGGATGAAAACTTTCTTAGAGCTCTTACTGCAGCTTCCAAGTGTTGTATATTGTTCCAGATCTTGCCCTAGATTTCTGGATGCTGAAGCTGGTGGTGTACAAGAACCACTCTGGGAAGCCTGCTGCAAGTATTGATTCCAGGGCCCAGCCCCTGAGGATTCTGCAGGAAGTTTGGGGTACACCTGGGCACTTGTAATTTTAACAAGCCCCACAGGTGATTTGGACACACAGCTAGGTTTCAAAACCCTGCTCGAAAACCTCAAGCCGGTTTGACTTGGAGATGCACATATATCTCGAAATGTTATGCCTCTCTGCTAAGATGTCCCTCTGTTCTCTGCCCCCAAATTAAAAACAAAGGAAGATTTATTTTTGTTTCTCTGTCTAGCCTGCTGACAATAACACAATACTATTTTGAGTCTTCAAAACTGGTCTTACCCGGCTTTGCTTCCTATGGAAGGAAGAAATAAGTGATTTATTATTTTGGAAAACTTAAATTGAAATTCTAGGGACAGCCTGGTATCAGAAAGGCCCATGTGAATTTTTCCCTTTGGGAATGGTGGAACAACAGAACTTCTATTTCTACTTTCTTTCCTTCTGACTCTTCAGGAGGAACAGAAATGATGAACAATAGGGACATTTGGTGCTTGAAGTTCTTATTTTAAAAATATTTGCTGTTCTGTCTCACCATTCTGGACATATCAAAATACACCTAAGCACAGAACATTGCTAAATCACAGGACTATATAGACTGGAATTACTACAAATTCCTGGTCTCCATCCTTGGTTATGTTCTAATATTTCTTCTGTTATTACTTATTATTATTTTATCTTCAAATTATTTCTTCATTCTCCTCAACTATCATAACTAATCACAATCTTGTCTAGGGTGACCAATATCCTGGTTTATCCAAGACTGAGGGTTCCAGGACATGGACTTTGAGTACTAAAGCCAGACAATTTCCAAGCAAACTGGAACAAGCTGGTCACCCTAGTTTCATCAGACCCACTCTTTGAACTGCATTTTCCTTACTTTCAATGAAAGGCATAATTTCTTACTTCACAGAGAAAACAGAGGCTGTCAGGTGGAAAATTTCTCAACTTCCTACCCAATCCACTAAAAAGTATCTGGCCACGGACCTGGCTGCATTAGTTATCTTCTCTTTCTGCTTTGTCTTCTACATCTTCATATCTATTAACCATGTCCCCTAAGCACAGTGTTAAAGGAAAATTTGCTGAGTCCAAGCATGCTCTTAAGAAAGTCTCCCTACTCGACTCTGAGCTTGATAGAGCCTTTCTCCCAAGCCCACACTTTTGTAACACATAACAGTGGATGGCCAAACCCAAGGCAGGCTTTATAATATTCTCCTCATCCTTAGAATTCCTTCTAATATGGAATAAACTACCTCTCCACCCTCGTATGTAGCCCCTCTGCTTTCAATTAGGGAAAACTGACTGAACGGCATTTCCTGAGTGAGATTTCTCTCTCTTGACTGGCAAGCAGATAAACCAGCTTTGTTTTTTATGCCCGGCAGCCTTTTATTCTTTAACAAGATAAGCGTGCTCAAGTATTTCCCATCCTAAACATAAAACTCACTCTTCCTAACTTTAGATCTCCTTGGCTATCTCTTACCCTGTCTCTCTCTTTCCTTCCTGGTTATTCAGTTTGAAAAAGAAATGTATTTTTGCTCTCTTCACTTTCTTCATAAATTCCAGTGTGTCTTTGTCTCTTCGGTGTATTCCAATGAACCTGCTCTTGTCTGATCACCAATGATTTTGTTGCTAAATTTTATGGGATGTGTTTCATTCTATCTATGACTTATAAAAATAGTTGCATTAAAAAAATAAACTATAGTCACTTATAAATAATAATATAAAATCACCCATAATTCTTCCATGCAGAACTAAAAAATTATTCTCTGTGGCTTCTGTCATTACTTGCAACTTTAAAAATTATTTAAAATTCTTAAAAACTATTCTAGCTGTATTCACAATCCTCAGGAAGTTCCTTCTCCGTCTTCTTTGATAAACCTTCATCCTGTACCCCAAATACACTCAAATATTGATGTTTCCAGCTTCGTATCCTCCTCTCACTATTTCATTTACTCTATAGATTCTCCCTGGCTGAGTTCCCTTTTTTCCAGCTCCATAGCTGCATCTACAACCTATATTCTAAGGCCTGTCAAATCTCTCTCTAGATACCCAGTTCCATGTGAATTTTCTACAAGTACCACAATCTCAACATTGATTTTTATCATCTCCCAATTACCCCAGCCCAGACCAATTTTATCATCTCCCAGATTCTCCATCCCAAACATCTTATATTGATGACACAACCATCAACCCAGTTACTTGGTTATTACCTTTGATTTCTCCTCCTCATTCTCATATCTAGCCAGTCACCAACTCTTGCCTATTAAATCTCCTTCGCATTTCTTAAATCCATCTCTTTCTTTCTACCTGTGCTACTACTCTCTGGGAATGGGCTCTTAACCTTTTAAAACTTAATTTGGGCAGTAGTCTACTGAATGGAGTCTTTGCCTCTAGGCTTGGCCTCCTTCAGTCAGTTCTCCACCCTCTGCCAAAGTGATCTTTCCAAAAATCTTTCTGAAAATTGTGGTTAAGATTGTGGGTTCTTGAATGAGACAGATCTGGATTTATAACCAGTTCTAACACCTACTAGCTGTGACCTTGGGCAAGTTACTTAACCTTTCCAAGCCTCAGTTTCCTCATTGGTACCTTGGGATTTACCTATATCAGAGCATTGCCTTAAGAATTAAGTGAGTCATCTATTTAGCACAGTACCTCACAAATAAATAGTGCTCAATATTTGGCTGCTGCTATTATCATGGTTCTTCTTCTTGTTGTTCTCGTTGATACATACTATAACTCTTCCTCATTGAATTTCTTCAGTGTTTCTCTACTGAGTTTAAGATAAAGTCTTAACCCTTTGAGTGATATAGAAGGCCTTTTATGATGGTGCCTTGGTTGGCCTCTCCAATCTCACTTCCTGCCGTTTCTCTTTCTCACTCTATCCTCCAAGCATAGTGAATTATTTACAGTTTTTCCAAAAGTACTCTTTCTTTCTTTTCTTTTGTACATTCTTTAATATTTCTTGATTTTGACTGTTTGTGTAGCTAAATCCAATGCATTCTTCAACATTCAGTTCCACTTAATCTTTCCTCAAGAACTTTCCCTCCCACCACTCTTTTCACAATCTGGATCGAGTGTCCTGTTTGCCCTCCTAATTTTCTGTGCACACATTACTCTATAACACCATGTTATTCAGCATTTTATAATTATCTTCTCTAATATGAAGTGAGCGTCTTGCAGGCACCAATAGTGTCTTTTTGTCTTTATCTTTGTATTACCAATTTCCAAGCCAGTATCTGGCTAATAGGTGGCATTCAAATGTTGAACGGTATGAAGGTTTTGAGTATTCATAGTGATAGTGACCCAGGATGGAGATGATATAATGCATAAAATAGTTAATTAATGACAATTTAAAAATAAAGAGATAATAAAATGCCTACATGAGTATTTTATATGAGAAGTTATATAGTACCTCTGTGTAACTGTAAGTTATAGTTCAGTACTGTATAACTTACATAAAAAGTTCTATAGAGGTTGAAAACTTGTTCTTTGGAAAATTTCAAGGAAAGGGTAATATTTGAACTGTATTTTGAAGTTCTATAATTTGATCAGGTAAAAGTAATAGAAGTAGATTTTTAGGCAAGGGGCACTATGGGGGCAAAGGAAGGAAGAGATACTAACTCTAACATACGGAATGTTCCTTGTGTGCTAAGCACCAAGTTGACCTGAGACTGTGGTATTCGTTAGCTTGTCTTTTCATTTAATTCTCTCACTAACTCTTTGAGGTGAATAGTTGAGGATACTAAAAGGTCAAAAGTTTGGAGTAAATTTGTAAAGTTCACAAAGCTGTCACATGGTGAAGATAGTATTAGAATTCAGTTCTGCCTTACTCTGAAGGATTACTTTCTCCACCATCGGCTGATGTGCCACAAGTAGAATGAAAATATGAGATTGAAATAACAAAAGTAAACCTGGATCTAGATTATGACAGGCCTTCAAAGTCACGCAGAGGAAGCATTTGAGCATTCTCTATTGGATAACTATAACATTCTTTCAGCTGACCATTTGGTGGAATTGAAGAGGTTATACCAAAACCAAGAGTTGTTGGCAAAAATATACAGCAAGCTCACTACTACTGTTCTTTCCTGAAACCATGGCAGGCAATGCTAGTGCTAGCTATAGAAATATGCTACTTCTTACTGGGCCTGGAAATAGTCTCAAAACCATTATTAACGGATATTCATTGGAAATTTTTGGTTGATCCATAGCCATTCTGTCTTCCTACCATCACTCCAATTTCCTTTGGGAAATTACCTTGCCACCATTTTGAGAAAGCTGAGTGAAACTATAAAACAAGGTAAAGCACCCTCATATATGGAGCATGAAGAGATAGTTCTGTCAGATCTCACTGTCTCAATGGGACCAAGAACTGAGTATGTGACCTAAGCTTGACTAGACAAAAACATTCTTTCCAAAGAGTTAGAATCTTGAGCAGAGTTATTCAGAATTGAAAAAACAAAACAGAACTGTACATTCCTTCCAGAGAAGAAACCCTGATGAGGCAGTAGGGAGTTACTGATCTCTCTTTTATTTCTAAGCATCTTCTCTAGCCTTCCCATCAGAATAGTGAACTTCCCAATAATATTATTCCAATAAACCTGTTTTTCTGTTTTGGCACAAATTAGCTAGAGTCATTTTCTGTGACTTGAGACCAAAAAAAATGATACTCAATACTATTTTTATTCAGTCAGAGTTGGCACATGATTTAAAAACTAACAGGCCCACGGGTCAGCCTGGTGGCCTAGTGGTTAAATTCGCACACTCTGCTTTGGCGGCCTGGGCTTCACAGGTTTGGATCCCGGGTGCAGGCCTACGCACTGCTCGTCAAGCATGCTATGGTGGGATCTCACATGTAAAATAGAGGAAGATTGGCACAGATGTTAGCTCAGGGGCAATCTTCCTCACCAAAAACAACAACAAAACGCAGCAGCCCTATGATTTAATACCAATGGCACATGATTTAAATATAATAGGATTTAAATATGGGAAATATGCTATGATATTTTATACTGTGTCAACTTGGCAAAGCTGGAACGATATTTCCCAGAACTCCTTTCTCCACAGGGTTCTAAGTTAGAGTTGGCCAAAAGGGACATTTTTGTGAGACTTGGAAGGTGGAAGTGAAGCAGGAGCCTTTATGAGCTGAAGGTCTTCCTGGTCACTAATGGTGAGAGAATGTTGCAAATGTGTCCTGACTCCTTTGTTCATATCCAGATCTTCTTCACAAATGCCATCCCTCAACAGTAGAGACTCCAGACTCCCAAAGAAATGCAGAGTTAAGAGCCTTCTATCCTCTATTCTACCATCTTTCCTTGTCGTCCCATTCTATCAGCTGGATATACCTGATCTTCTGAATTCCTTGGAAAACTGCAATTTGTCCACTCACTCCAGTGCTTCAGAAAGGCCCCTTTCTCTAATCCTCTAACTTTTCCTTTTAGTCTGTCATTTCTTCAACTTCAACAATTGCATAGAGTCTTATTCCTATAATAAATCTCTTATTCCACAATAGTCGCAGAGGTTCTCCTTCCATGATTGAACTCTGATTGCCAGAATTGTTGGTACCAGAATTGATCTCAGCATAACAGAACTTTAAAGATGGTCATCTATAATTGGCTCCCTGATCTGATTAGATTTTAAGACATTAATGGTCTTGCTGCCAGTAGCAAAGGGGACACTGGCAGTTCATGACATGTAGTGGCAAAATTGGTTTCACCTGTAATCAAATGTCTATAGAAGGCAAGGCTTTGGGTCACCAAGTAGTTGCTGCTGTAGAATACTTTAATTAAAATGAATATAATGGTGTTGATTTGTTGCTTCTACACGTGTTGGAAACTGTGGAGAATGAAAATGAGTTCAGAGTTTTTAGCAAGGTCTAGGTTATGGATTAGAAAGCTTCTATGACTGCTCTTAGAGAAACCCATATTTCCTACAAAATTTCTTAAAGTCAAACCCAAAGTCTAATTTGCAGAGTAGCTGAATTACAATTCAACCCAAACTTTCAGGGTTTCTTATATTAGAATTAAGGCATTGACTGGGAATGAGTAGGGCATCATTGATGATGCAGAGGAACATGAACCTTTGCATTTTATTGAGCCTCATTTGCCAGTAGAAGCATCTTTCCGCCCAAGTCTAAGGAAATTAGTCTCTCCTTGCCTGAAGAACTTAATTGTCCTGGGCTGAGGAACTTGATTTTCAGGGGAATGCTGATCCCCTCCTTGACATACCTCACCACCTCCCCTTGCTTCTGGGTCTATGACAAGACTCAGGTTCTGGGATGCTTCTAGGGACCAGATAGACATGGTTATGACGTGACAAAAAGCACTGTACACACCAAAAGAATTATATTTATATAATTTATATTCATATTAATGGAAACCTGGGGAATATGTATGGAAATGGATTGGATCTGGGTGAGAGAATGTGATGTTGTGTCAGTTTGAATGTATTAAAATTGGTTCACTAAGCAAAGATTCTGTATTCAGTGTGTTTTAAGCAGCTAAGTGGTTCTAACTTTCGGCTTGGTTTGTTGACCAAAATGAAGTTGAATTGCCAGAACTCCCTTGATATACTAGAGAGGACAGTATCAAAAGGCTTAGGGATATTTCAAATTTGGGATAGATTTATCTTGTAAGAACTGCTCACTTACCCATATATATGTCCAAAGGACGTTTCCTTTATTAAGGCTTTGAGAAATACATTGGTGAAAGAAGTACTGTCATCTTTGAAAGCCCTGTAGTGGCTGTTCTCTACAGGCCAGGAATGATGGTAAGAAGTGCTGCCATCAAAATAGGATGCCTGAATTCAACAGGGATCATAGGATCTCAAGGGGCTGGGGGCCAAGTGGCATCACTTAACTGATTGAGATAACGTGGGTAGAATTACTATAATGAGCAGCACAGCTGAAGCAGTAATCAGAATGATTTCACCCACAGACACCTTTGTCTTTAGCTGGTTGATCATGGTGTCCCAAGAACTGAAATATATGGGCAGTTTGCTGAAGTCTTACTTGATCTGTAGAAATGGAAAAATTCTAAGTCTGGGGAACAGAAGTTTGACTTGAATCACCTAAATAGAGAATCAGTTTCAATTCTTGAGCCAGTGCATACTTCTAGGGTGTTCTGTGCCCAGGTCTTAGTTTATAAGGTTGACTGAGTGAAGACACAGAGAGGTCAATGCCATTGAAAGAAAAGTTGAATGTTACTCATAGTTCTCCTAGAAACAAGAGACAGAGATGGCCAGGCAGGGCCACAGGAAGAGCACCAAGTTTTGATCAGGAAGCAGAAGGAGGAGTGAGTGATAGGTTTAAGCTGGAGCCTTTATTGGGGTTTCTGTGGAAAGGCAAGGAAGGGCCAGGGTAAACGGTTTAGGATTGTCTAGTTTGGATAATTTCAGCGGGCTCTAAGCTGTAGGAGTGGTGCCTAACTGCCTGGTATCTGGACCTGGGATGGTTAAGGTAGAGGAATATTGCCTCCTGGGGTGTACAGGCCAGATAGAGGAGGTATGGCTCTGGATCAGTTAGTTTGCTTATCAAAGGCATGCTCTCGGGTGAGCCTTTTGTTATCTTTAAAAATTGGCTACCCCTAGGAGGGGCAGTCACTCTCTAGCCAGAAAGGTTTTTTAAGATGTCAAAACATCATAATGTAAAGAAAATGAAAAAAAAATACGATACACACAGGGCACCTTGGATAAGTAGAGCTAGGTTTCTTCAAGAAAGGATACGGCAATGCCAAAAACTCATCCGGTATATTTTTCTCTAACCTTCCCCAAAAGGATCTGTGGCCATTTACAAGGGTGACAGTGCATTAAGAAAGGGAAAATTATTACACAATTCAGGGATTACTTAACACTGGGTCTGAACTGCCAGTAATTCCTAGAGACATAGAATGCCACTGTGATCAACCAATCAGAGGACAGGCTTTTGGAGACGAGAATATTAATGATGTTTGGACTGGGTTTGTCACACAGGGGCACAACTGGGTCCCCAAACCCGTATGGTTATTTTCCTGGTCCAGAATGCCTAACTGGAATAGACACACTAAAAAGTTGGCGGAATACCCATATTGGTTCCTTGACCCATGAATTGAGAGTCTTTATGGTGAGAAGGGCCAAGAGAAAAGCCCCTAGAATAGCCTTTATCTACAAATATAGTAAACCAAAAGCAATATCTCATTCCTGGAAGGGTTTCAAGATTAGTGCCACCATCAAAAACTTAAGAAGGTAGGAACGATGATTTCTAATAAATTCCCAATCAACTCTCCTATTTGACCTGTGCAGAAGAAGACAGATATTTCAGAATGACTTAATCAGGTGGTAAATCCAATTGTAGCTGCTGTTGAAAATGTGGTTTCTTCACTGGAGCAGATCAAAACATCTCCTATCATATAGTTATTTATTCGTTGAATGTTTTTGTTTTCCTACACGTACTAGAGACCACCACAAACTGCTTTCATTTGGCATGGCCAGCAGGATACATTTCCCTTCCTACTTCAGGGCTATAGCAACTTTCCAGCTCTCTGTCATGATGTAGTTTGCAGGGACCTTAGTTGTCTCTGCATTTCACAGAACATCCCACTCCTCCACCGTATTGATGTTATGTGATCCTTGTGCTTGGTGAGCAAAAAGTAGTAACTACTACAGACACCTTGGTAGGACATATGTAAATCAGAGGGTAGTAAATAAATTCCACAAAGATTAAAAGGCCTGTGGCTCAGGAAATTCTATGGTTACAGTGGCCTGGGATATGTCAAGATATATCCTTCCAAGATGAAGGACAACTTGCTATATCTGGCTCCTCCCACCATGGAGAAAAAGGTTCAATGTCTCTGTCTCATAGGCACCTTTATCTTACATAGATAACGTGTATCTCATTTATTGAGTAACTTGAAAGGCACAAATTTTGAGTGGGGCCCAGAGGAAAGTTAAGGCTTGGACCATATAACCTGGCAGATCTAATGGTACTTGAAATGTCTGTGGCAAACAGAAATGTTTTATGGAAGTTTTATCAGGACCCTATAGGTAAGTCACAGTGCAAACACTTAGCGTTTTGGTGTATACCATGCCATCCTCTTCAGATAACAACTCTCTTATCTGAGAAACTTCCAGCTAGTTACTAGGTCCCAGAGTCTGAACTACCATCATGGGTCACCAAGTTGTCACGTAACCTGATTTGCCCATCATGAATCAGATGTTGTCTGACCCATTAAGCCATAAATTTGGGCATGCAGAGCTTCAGTCCATCATTAAGTGGAAGTGGTATGTATGTGATTAGGCTTGAGCAGGTCCTGAAAGCACAAGTGAGTTGCATCTGCAGGTGACACAGATTGTCAAGGTGCCTACTCCTTCTATAGTTTCTCCTTTCTTTCAATGCAAACTTATGGCCTCCTGGGTGGTTCATTTTGACCAATCCACTGAGAAAAAATATTTCTGGGCCTGGATTACAGATGGTTCTGCATAATATATGGACACTACCTGAAATGACTAACGGTTTAGTTTAGAAAAAAACATGATTGGAAAATTGGTGATAAGGAGGTCACACAAGATGAATGTTTCCAAATGGGCATAGAATGTGAAGATATTTGTGTTCCATGTGAATGCTCAGTAAAGAGCATTCTTAACAGAGGAGACTCTTAATAACCAGGTGGTCGAGACCACTTATTCTGTGGATGTCAGTCAGTCTCTTTCACCAGTTACCCTGTTTTTGCCCAGTAGATGCTTGAATAAAATGGTCATGGGTCCAACAAAGTGGATTTCTACTCTCTAAGGCCAATCTGGATAGAACCACTGCTGAGTGCCAAACCTGCCAACAGCAGGGGCCAACACTTAGTTCCAATATGGCATTATTTCCCAGGAAGATCTTCCAGTACCTATTGGCAGATTGATGTGTGGATCACTTCCATCATAAAAGGGCAGTGATTTTTTTCCCCCCTTGGAATAGAAATTCTGAATATGCATTTGCTTCCACTACCCAAAATGCTTCTTCAAAAACCACCATCCATGAGCTTTCAGATGCCTTTCTCACTGTTATGTTAATTCACACAGCATTGCTTTTGACATGGGAACTAATTTTACAGGAAGTGAAATAGTGGATTGACCCACGCTTATGGAATTTACTGATCTTATCATGTTCCCCATAACCCTGAGGCAGCAGACCTGATAGATGGATTAAATGGGTTTTTTTGAATGCTTAGTTATATCACTAGCTAGGTGGCTAGGGTAATGTCCTCCAGGCTATAGAATATGCTATATTTCAGTATGGTGCTATTTCTTCCAAAGCTAGGATTCCCAGGTTCATGAATGAAGTATTGGAAATGAGAATAGCTTTTCTCACTATTATATTTAACAATCTAATAAGTTGTTATTAAGAGCAGAAATAATTCTAACAGTACATTCATCAAAATTAGTGGCAGCACTCTTGGTACTTGGGATATAGAAGAATATAAAACATGGTTTCTGACTTCAAGGAACTCACAGTCCTTGAGGGAACACACACACACACACACACACACACACATACATTATTCCAATGGATGAGAGTTATTCATGGAGTGATAAGGAAGCACAGGTTGGGGTGGGAGCAGAGAAGGCCTCCCAGAAAAGTGATATTTGAATTAATTCTTCAAGGACATGCACATATAAATAAAATTGGCCTGATTCCTACCTGAGTTTCAGTTTCTCCAAAAGCCAACCATGACACAGGATTTGGATACAGGTAATTTATTTGGGAGGTAATTCCAGGAAGTACAAGTGAGAGAGTGGAGAAAAATCAGACAAGAATGGGAAAAAAGCCAATAAAGGGTCTATTAAGGAGCAAATTAGTATGGGCAATTGAGACTCAGTCCCATTGGTGACTCTCTGAGAACCCATCTGGCCAGAGGGGCCAGGGCATTTATCCATGACTTCCATCTCTTCCTGGTTGAGTATTGCCCCTGGGAACTTTATCTCCAATGTACTTCCTGGTTTCACCTGTGTGCAGTGGAACAAGCTCTGTGGTAGAGGAGAAAGCCCTCAGGGAGAATAAAAGAGGCATGTGCTGGGAACCATCTACAGGTAAACTGAGGCAAGCCTAATGGATGCGGGGTAGGGCATCAATCTGCATCTACTACAATTCCCATTTTCTGTGGGTAGTCTTATCCCTCCCTATTATTTCCTTAAATTCTCAGACTTACATTCTTATGCTTTGGGTTCGTTCTGAGTTCCTAACTCCAGTGAACTATCTCATTGTAGCTGTTTTTTCCTACTGTTTTGTGCCAACCCCATATGAAACAGTCATTTATCTTTGATTTCCTCTGAAAAGTTATAGAAAGCATTTTTATAGGGTGTGTTTTGATGGATATGTGTGTGCAGCAAAATATTCAGAAGATGAAGTTAATGGGAGAGTTTTCATCTTTACAATAAAAATATCCTAAAATTTAGTATTACACATTCTTGGTCTTGAAAAGTCCTAGGTTAGCAATCCTGGGCTAGGTTCCTTAAGAGTTGAGCCTGAGACAGGGATTCTTGGACAATGATTTTCTAGGGAGTGGCTCCAGTGTAATCTGTAAGGGAATGAAGAAAGCAGGATTGGACAAGGGGAAAAGTTAGTCATAAACTTGGATTCACCTGATTCCATAGTGACCTCTGGAAGGAAAAAGACACTACAGTATCATCCTTGCTGGGGATAAGGGACCAGGCTTTTTGTACCTCTATGTTAGTCACTGGCTGCAGGCTACCTCTGGGAGGAAGGTATAACTTCTCAGGGATTTCTGGACTAAGAACTTCTGTTGTTAACAGGCAATTTTCAGAAGAAAGGTGCAGCTGTGAGCTCTTAGCAGTCAATGCTCAAGAAGCTGGGGGATGAGTGCACCTATACTTGCTTATCAAAGGGGATGTGGGTGGGACACCAACAACCTCTACTATGGCCGCTCTGCTGTGACAATATCTCACTGGACAGGCTCCTCCATCAGCTCTGGCTTTCTGCAATAGTGCTCATCTCCATTTTTCTCTCAAGACTCCCTTGCTTCTCCACTTTCTGGCCAGCCTTATTGCTTCTAAATATAAATCGACTTTTGATACTATACAAAACAATTGACTCCCAACATTCTTCTAAAATAAGTCCTTCCTTTGCCTACCCAAAGTCTTGGAAAAGTGCTGAGCTAGACAAGGGGCTACTTGCTTGACTCACTCTGGTTCTTGTTTAGCTTCATAGAAAAGCTCACAGAAATCTTAAAATTTTAGCCTCTATTGTCCCTTACCCATTTCTGTATGTGGAGCTATAGTTTACGACTGAAATGAATGCCTGCATTAACTGAAGAGTCTACAGTCAGTTTGATTTTTAAAAAAACAATGACTTTGTCTCTACAAAAGATGAATAGCAACTACATGAGGAGACAATTTGCTTTTGGTGGATAAGGCAGCATGTGTAAAGATGTATAGATGTGACCACAGTAAGCTTAGGAAAAATGCAAATAGTTCAGTTTGGTTTCAACTCAAATCGTGGAAGAATCATGTGAAATGAACTGCAGAGGGAGGTAGGTGTGGGTCATAGCTTTTATGGCCTAATATGTGATGCCAAGGAGTTTAGACCTTGGCCTGACAATGTGATGCCATATTCAGATTGGCATTTAAGAAACCGTTCTCTCTCTTCCCCATGGAGGAAGTTTCTACAAAAACTTGAAAAATAATGACATTTCCAAATGAAGATTATGACAATAGAGATGAAGGCAACAGTAAATTTAGATGACTTTTAAAAAGTAGAAAGGAGAGGACCAGATAATGGATAGGTTACAAATAAGGGAAGTAAGTACCCAGGAAAGATTACCAGCTTCTGGGCTTGCATACTATCATTTTGCTAATTTTCTCTCTCTTCCCCTATTCTTTTTATTTATACCCTCTCAATAAAACAAAAAATGGTATTACACTCTACATATTGTCTTGTAGCCTATCATCTCATGAGCATCTTTCATTATAATAATCTTGATATAAAATATCAATTTAAATAAGTGCTCAGTGTTTCATTGTACAGGTGTAGAATAATTTTTAAATCTATTATTGACATTTAGATTGTTTTCTGTCTTTAAATATTACAAACCATGTTGTTATAAGTATCTTTAAAACCAAACATTTATTCATGTTCTTACTTACTATTTTAGGATATTTCTAGGAAAGGAATTGCTGAATTTTTAAGGCTTATGATAGATATTGCCAAATTGTTCTCTAGAGGGTTTATGTCTCAAGATACTCACAAAACCACCTACCCTTTGATTTGAAGTGTCTTGGAAATTCTACCCTGTGAGAGAAGCTTTCTCAGAAAGGTAAGTTCTTATGGCATAAATTTAAATGTTTTGATGGCTAATTTTACTTTTGCTTAATTACTAGATATTTGGGGCACTTAGAGATCTTCATGGTTCTGGCGAGAAATATTGTCCTTTTCAATCTGGTATACAGCTATTGGTCTTCCTTTTGGGAAAGCAGGAAATAATCTCAAAATCAACTTCAAAGTTTATTTCTATGGCATTTATTAATCAATTGATAATTAGTAAATGTGTTTCTCCACCTATTCAGTAACTCAACAAATATTTATTGAAAGCTCCTACTTATTCTAGATAATGTGGATAAGACTTCCCCCTCACTTAGGTAGTTTAGATTCATCCAGTTATCATGATGACAATGATGATAATAACAGGACCTGACATGATGTGGTGCTTCCTGTGAGTCAAACACTGGTTCTCTAAGTAACCCTGTGAAGCAAGTATTATTATTATCTTCATGAAACAGACAAAAAGGGAAAATAAGATATTTCAATGAAACATGATACGCATTAAATTGTTATAAGTCACAAGGTGCAGTAAGAGTACATTGGAGGGGCTCCCAATCAGTCTTAGCAGAGTCTTTCTAGAGGAGTTGGTATCTAAATTGAGACATTAAGGCTGAAGAGAAGTTAGCATATATACTCTTGAAGCTTTTATATTTTTAAAAACATTTCAGAGACCTCATATTTGCTTTAAGTAGTGTTCTACCTTGAGGAAATCTTGCCTTGTCATGTGGCATAGGGTATGATTCTTGAGACTTCTTTCTGAGAGTTTACTCATTATTTCCACTCCTGTTTTATATTCAATCCCTGGACTTCTGCATTCTCGCCCTATCCTTCTACTAGAAGAGTATAAGTCAAGGTTACCAAAGACTTTCTAACTGAAAAATTCAACATTAATTTTTTTGACCCCTTTCACCCATTTTTGCCTATTCAACAACCTCCACCTCCGGCAACCATCATTCTGTTCTCTGCGAGCCTTTTTTTTCTTTTTTAGATTCCACATATAAGTGACATCGTGATGTATTTGTCTTTCTCCGCCTGACTTATTTCACTTAGCATAATGACCTCAAAGTCCATCCATGTTGTTGCAAATGGCAAGATTTCATTCTTTTTATGGCTGAATAATATTCCACTGTGTGTGTGTGTGTGTGTGTGTGTGTGTGTATACATAATGTTTTCTTTATCCATTTGTAGATCAATGGGCACTTAGATTGTTTCCATATCTTGGCTATTGTAAATTATGCTCCAATAAACATGGGGGTGCAGATATCTTTTTGAGTTAGTATTTTCATTTTCTTCAAATAAATACTCAGAAGTGGAATTGCTGTCACTGTTAATTTTTTAGTCCTTGTATTATTTGGCATCTTTGAGAAATTTAAAACCATTCACTATTCCTTCCCATTTGAAAGTCTTTACTATCCATTTAATCATCTAAACCAGAAACCTGGCAAACATCCTATAAAATTTACTTTCCCTCACTCGTCTCGTCTATAAACTCTTGTCTTGTTCCCTTGCCTTTGCATATTTACCTTTCCCACTGGACAAACCTATGCACCCTATTTGCTGTAATTTCTAAGCCAACCTCAATTGACTATCACAAGCTCCAGCCTTTTATTGTGAATAGGGTTTAGAATTATGACTCATACCCAAGATTTGGGGAAAATCACACATTTGACGTACTTCTATATAGTTTTAGAACACTTTACTCTAGTTGTACCTAAAAACTGGTTAATCAGAGATAAACTACATTTTCAGTCCTCATTAACTCCTCTTGTGTTGATTCATCTGGTTAATTCTACTGGCTTATAGGAATACTTGTGTTGGGGTCCTTTTTCCAGCAGACCAACACTATCTATTTAACCTCGGGATAGATACTCAAGATTTGGAAGGATTAACTTCTTCATATATAAATTTGGGGCTATAGTAATACCTACCTCATAAGATTGTTTTGAGGATTAAATGAGTTAATGCATATAAAATACCTAACAGTGGCACTCATGGTATAATTACTCAAGACTACTAGCTAATATTATTATCATTATTATTACTGTTATTATAATTACTATTACCCTATTTGTCTGAGAACTCTGTTCTGAGCCTCAGTTTTCATGACTTTGATCCTCCTAGGACTATAGTCTCTGCATAACCTCTATTCACTATCCAGTAAGAGCAAAACCTTTGGAAATATGGCTGCAGCCTGGTTGACTCTCAAATTGTAGCTTTGGCTTGGAGCCATTACTACATTGTCATACCTGCAGACTGAACTTCAAGATTGACTGAAACATTCCTAAACCTATAACACCTTGGGATATTTTGGCTTCAGTTCAGTTTCTACAGCTTAGTTAGTACCCATCTAGAGCTATGCTCTGAGCCCACACTTCTCACCTTGATGAACTGATTCTCTCTAGTCTCCACTTGGACTTCCTTTCTTAAGGGATGAGTTGCTACCTGTCTTTTGTATATCTGATGCACAAATACGTCTCGAGCAAAATATAAGATGATTATAGAGGACAAAGTAGAGAGCTATTTCTTCTATGTAGAGGAAACCGAGAAGGATTCAAGGAAAGGAGTCATTTAATATGGCTCTTAAAAACGGGATGGAATCTCAGTTTGAGATGATGGTACTATAGAGAAGATTTCAGAGATGGGTAGCAGCATGAGTAAAATGTTGGCGGCAACAAAATGAGGTGACGGGTGATGGCCCTGTTTCCTGAATTGCTACCATTTGTACTTAATGTGGCCATTCCTGCTGAAATCCATGCTATTGGAACAGGACTTGTCTCCTGTCTACTCCCCAACTGATTCCAAGCTAAAATGAACTCAAAGATAAGATTAAAACCTATCCAACTTCATCCAGCTCCTGTGACTATGTACCTACCCAATCAAAGGAGTATTGAAACTTGGAAATGTGCCCTTTGTTTTTATGGGCTAAGTGTCTTCAATTTTTCCTCCCTATTTTCTCATGATTTTGTTCTCACATCACTGTCAGCATCTCTCTTATTTAGTGGGCTATAGAGTGGTATGGGGCATAGTGAAGAGAGTATTGAGCTGCAATTGAAAAGATAGGGATCTTGCTCTGGTTCAGATTAGACAAGTACTTTATATCTCAGGTCAGGGGTTGGTAAGCTATGGCCTGTAGCCAAAATCTGGCCTGGCTCCTATTTTTATTTGACCTTTGAGCTAAGAACAGTTCGTACATCTTAAACTGGTTGAAAAAAGATCAAAAGAAGAATAATATTGCATGACTCATGAAAGCCATATAAAATTCAAGTTTCAGGGTTCATCAATAAAGTTTTATTGGAACACAGCATAGTCATTTGTTTACATATTGTCTAAGGTTGCTTTCATGCTAAAATAGCAAAGTTGTAACAGAAAGAGTACAGCGTACAAAACCTAAAATATTTACTATCTAGCTCTAAAATTACAGACTACGTTTGCTGATCTTTGTCTTAGGTCTTCAGTTTCCTTCATGAGATATATTACACCTGGACAGGCATTTCATGAATGCTATCTTCTTTCTCCTTTCATTTATAAAAAGGAATTGACTTTAAAAGATATAAAGCCTGTTTTAAGAACTACTGAACATCCAAGCCAGAATGTAGCCAAGCTGTGAAAAAGTCCAATTGTGCAATTTTTTTAAAAGCCTCCTCACCATTGTAGGGGAGGAAGACATTTCCTCTACCTGCTCTGTGTTCTTGTGGCCAGAGAACAAATTAAATTCACATGAGACAGAATAACAGGAGAAAATTCAACAAAGCTTTATAACGTGTATACATGGGAGAGGCTCAGGCAACCTGAGCAACTTGCCAAAATGGCTGAAACCACCACCTTAAATATCATCTTCAGCTAAAGGCAAAGGAGGATGATGGGGGTGGGGGGTGGAAGTCGATCATGGGATCATGTACCACATAAGTACAGTAAACAAGAGTCAGGTTATTATGCAGACTTCAGTCCTTGCCTTCTACATTGGTAAGAGTTCCTAGAGGTAAGGTCATCCCTCCTTCCTGGTACAGAGAGGGAGGCACCTTTACAGATGGAGATTTCCTTTACAATGTAAATATCTCTTAACAAAGGGTAAGTAAATTCTACTTTTCAGAGTTTCTTTCCTGTCTGCCGTTTTTTAAAAGTAACCAGCCCAAAATAATCCTCATGCCAAAGAGACATATCTTGGGGTGGCCAATTCCAGTCCCCCACACCATCTACTATAAGGTATACAGGCATAGAAACTTGCTGTAATGAAAGAAGTAACTGTCAGTAAGAATGGAATAAGGGTCCCCACACTTTGCCAGCAGAAGAGCCCCACTGGGGTGTGGGATGGTTGTTGAGGGTGGAGATGGTGTCATCAACAACTTAATTGTTGTTCTTCAGCATCTGAAAAGGAATCCTTGAAGGTTTGTTTCTTGGAGCAGTAAAAGTTGTCCTGACAGCCTCAGTCAACTTTAATCTTTAACTAAGCACTAGGATAATAATCTCTGAATGACTGAATTAGGCACCCTGGGTCCGTTCTCTGATCTAAACACAATTGAATCAGATTTGTCTTTTAAAACTGAGACTTTAGAAACAAAGCAAAATAATTAGAAATAAAAACCAAGGAAAAGAGTAGGACACAATGTGTATGCCCCCACTAAGTAGCTTTATATATCTGTCTTCTTCATTAGACTGAGGTCACTCTCTAAGGATCTTCATAATTCAGTTCTGGCTCTCCAGTGCCTTATATACAGCACCTGATGATTAAATACAAGGAGAAGAAAATGAAAAAAACGAAGAAAAATTTAGAGATAAAGAAAGCAAAACACTTTTTTCAAAAGCAGAGAAAAATTGAGTGTATATATCAACGTATGAGCAATAGTGTTGACATGTTTCTAGCTTGAAAAAAATGAAAATTTCTTTCTCTATTGACATAACTGATTACATTGAGAATGTTGGTTCAAATCCAGTTTCCAATGTCCTTTCTGCTACATTCTATTCTCCTTTGACTTGTAGTGCTGTCTTCTTGAGTCTATTTCTGTAAATCAGATATTCTCTACTGCCTGTGTAGCTTAATAGATGACTGTTGTCATCTATTTTTTGAGAGCTACTGTGTGCGACACATTTCCAGTCTCATTGTATTTAATCCTCACAGCAATCCTGAAAAGCACCTTGCAGATTAGGGCAATGAGACAGAAAGAAAATAAGAACTCTCCCAAAGAAGGAAAAAGAATGGAATATGATGTGGATTAAGGCTGCCCCAGCTAGAGAAGCCCAAGGTGACCTGGCCTACATGCCAAACTATATGACCCAGTGGACTTTTTTTATGGTATGAATTAGGACTGCCCCAGGGAGAGAAGCCCGGTGCATCCTCACCTGCATGCCGATCTATATGGCCAGATTCGTATCTAAAGTTATATGACCGCACAATAACCAGACCCCATCTGCACTGAAATCATTTAATGACTTTTTACATCATCTTTTCTTTTTTTCCAGTAAAAATAAGTCACGTACCCATGCCTTATAAAATTAGCCCTAACCCTCAACTCAGGGCAGCAGCAGGAGCTCTGCCTGCCCATGGGTCTTGTCCCCACGCCAGCGGGGGCAGCAGCAGGAGCTCTGACTGCCCGTGGGTCCTGTCCCCACGCACCAGCTCTGCCTGCCCATGGGTCCCGTCCCCATGCCAGCGGGGGCAGCAGAAGCGGCAGCAGCAGGAGCTCTGCCTGCCCATGGGTCCTGTCCCCATGCTATTCCACACTATTCTCTAAATAAAAGAGCACTACTGCCAGATCTTGAGAGTCTAAGAAATCTTTCTTTCGACTCCTCGGCTCACCGATCCCGCATCAAATATATCTAATTCTACAGCCCAGATACCCAGGTGAGAGACATCTTAACGGATGGTGTTCTTGACCAGATTTTTTTGTGAGAGGATAGAGCTTCAGGGGAATTATTTAATGACTAAGGTCCCAGCCCTTAGAAAGAAAGTGTCTCTAAATATTTCCTATTTTTTCCTTCACTCTCATCCTGCAGTGATGGTTAGTCAGATCAGAGGAAATGCCTGCCACTCTGATTGGTGTCCCACATAGAGAAGCATTTACTTCTGCCCTGAGACTGAAGGAAGGTCTCTGGAGCAATCAGATCTGCATTGGCGATCAGTGAAGAAAGGCTTCAGGACTGGTTCATTGTGATTTCCTAGTCAGGGACACAGGGGAGCTATTGTATACTGACATAATTTTAAAGGAACCATAAAACCAAAGAAAATTAATATTCCATGAAAGGGAGGAAACTCATTAAATATCAACTAGACAAGTCATCTTTTTTTTTTGATGCCTTATACCACTATTATAAGCATTACCAGTGATGTGCTAAAACCAATTTAAAGATTAGTGAAACTTCTAAGTTTTAAAATAAACCAGGTTGGGTGTCTGAAAGTAACTGAGCTATTTGGGCCAGTTTAAAACATTTTTCTGCTGTACTTTCCTATGGAGATAATCTAAGTGCAACATTACAACATTTCTGCTATAGGCAAAATCCTGTTGACTTCAGTGGGCTTTTGGATTAATAGAGCCACCAAGGAAAATGAAGTGCTAATTTAAGTCCCCTTATCTACTCTCACATGGATACCAACAGCCTGTGGGAAAACACACAGAAATATTAATTGGCACGCTGCTGTGTAATAGCTTGTTTCTAGACTAAGAAAAAGGCAGTTCTATTTACTTAGAATGATATATTTCACTATCAATAAAGTTACAATGTGACTTACTAATTTTCTGGTAAGAGAAAATTACTTGGCAGAAATTTTTTTCTGCAAAGGGTTATCAGATATGGAAATAGTATGGTTAGTAAAACCAAACAGCAAACATGAATAAAGTATATATTTCATTTTAAAAATTAGACAACTTTTATAAGATTACTACAGATGTGATATCACTATTTTTCTTTAAAAGATTATATTCACTGTGTAGGCTGAGAATTTACCCTCCATAAATGTGTAAATCTCCCTCTCTCTTTCTGTGTGTGTTGGGTGGGGGCGGGGGCGGGTACAATCTACCTGATTTTCTATTGGAGAAAGTGTACATTAATTCTTCTGTTATAGAAAATCAAAGATTATTATTCAAGAGGACAGGAAACTTCCAAACCAATCACACAGGGAGAAAGGTACATTTTAACAAAGAGCTGTTCTAGTTGGCAAGATAATGACCTATTATTATGAGACAAATGCTTAGCAGCATTTGTGTTCAGCTCCACTTTTACCCATGTCAATGCGTGCCTCAGTGTACTTCCTTCTGGAGGAAACCTGTTCAGATGCCATCTTCCTGTTATGGAAGGCTAGTGGGGGAATGGGTACTTTCTTGGCGATGCCCCACTAGCATTTAATAATTGGTAGTTGAGTTGGGAAATAAACTCATATATATTTGACTTCCAAACTTTAAATAAACCATTGGGTTAAATGAGTAAGAAATTAAAGGTAGAAAAATAGAAGAATTCACCATTTTATTTGATAAGTGTATACAAATTCTATTAAACTGCTAAAAATATATGACACCCTTTCACTTTCACCAGTGTCTCAACTAAATTCTCCACATCATTTTATGAAGGATGCTGGATTTTCATAAGTTTGTACTTTAGAAAACACAGCCTTCCTTCTGGAAGCAAACATATACAGATTTCTATCCCAAAGAGTCCTATGAAACATAATTGTACACTTCAAAAGAGTGAATTTTATACTATGTGAATTATGTCTCAATTAAAAAAATAAGAAATAGGAAGTAGAAGGAAAATATGAGACCATCTTTTTAGCAGATATGCTGTTATGGGCTTAATTGTGTCCCTTCAAATTCGTATGTTGAAGTCCTAACCCCTAGTATGGAGATGGGACCTCTAAAGAGGTAGTTAATGCAAAATGAGATCATATTGGTAGGCCCAGTCCAACATGGATTAGGTGTCCTTATTAGAAGAAGAGGTTAGGACACGGACAGACACAGAGAGACAACCATGTGAAGACAGTGGAAGAAGTTAGCCATCAATAAACCAAAGAGAGAGGCCCTCAGAAGAAACCAACCCTGCCGTAGGTTGATCTCGAACTTCTAGCCTCCAGAGCTGTCAAGAAATAAATTTCTGTCATTTAAGCCGCCCAGTCCGTTGTATTTGTTATGGCAGCCCTCAAAAATGAGTATGTATGCTATCTTCATTTTAGTAGTGTTAGCTTGATATAATGCAGCATATATGTTTATGGTAGGTAGCCTAAGGTGTCAGAAATCACTGCCCTCCTCTTTTTCAGGTGTTTTATTTGTTTACATCTGTTCAAATAATGCCATTAAGATGGCAGCCACTTGTTTAACTTCTAATATCCTTATTGTATTGTTCTTAATATACTTGCAATAATTTCTTTAGTGATTTCCTTTTCTTTGTAATTAGATTTAATGATTAGATTTTACTGTAAGCTTGAATGATCTATTTAAATGGTTCATTGTTTCCTACTCATTCTCATCTTTTAAATTGCTCTGATAAGCAATAAACCAAAGATGTTGGGAGTATAATATTAGCATTTGAAAATAGCCTAGTGACTCTTTACCCTCCTCCTCCCCTATACACAAACACCACTTTTGGGAATGGTTCCACCAAGCTTGAATGGTTTTCAACAGCCTCGGTTTGGGCTTGCTTAATTAAGAGTGGAAAAGAAACTGAGGTCTCCTGAAAAAAATATAACGTTTACTTAGGGAGATTTTCTAGAATTTGTCATATGCTGGTTTCTTTAAAGCAAAGTCAACTGAAAGGGTTAGATTAAGGTTCTCTTCTTTGAGAAGACAATATGCAGGCCTGATCTTCAGGACTTTACCTTTACTTATTTCCTATATAAGTTTTTAAAAAATCAAGAAATATGCTAACCAGCTGTTCTCAGAATTTTTTCAGATCTTTTTCTCAGTGTGCGACTTTGAGACATGTTGGCAGGAGAAGAAGATGTGAATATTCAAGTGAACTTTCCTAAAGGGGAAATAAGATCCACTTAAAAATTTTAAAAATTGCTTTAATATAACTTTTTCCCTGCTAGAGAGTGCAAATGCATTAGGTGGGAGCAAATCCTCACTGTACAGTCATGTGCCACATAACAACATTTTAGTCAATAATGTATTGCATATACAGCTGTGGTCCCATAAGATTAGTACCATATAGCCCAGGTGTGTAGTTGGCTATATCATCTAGGTTTGTGTAAGTTCACTCTGTGATGTTCACACAACAACAAAGTCACCTAACAACACATTTCTCAGAACACATCCCCATCTTTAAGTGATGCATGACTGTAACAGCTGTTTATGGGGGATTGACAAATATTCACGTTTTCCTCTTTTATTTCTATAGTAAATATTTCTTCTCTATCTTATAAATATAGGCATTACCTATGCACTGGGAATGTAGGTGGGGAGAAATATAGAAAACAACTAGGCTTATGAGCAGCTTACAGTTTAGTAGGGAAGATGGACATTAAACCAATAGTGGCACAAATAAATCACATACAGTATGACATAAATGATTAATTATCAGTTTGATGAAGGCCTAAGGGAGAGAAACAAGGAACTGAGAGAGTGAAATAATGGAATTCATCCTTGTCTGTGTGGCCAGTAATGCCAGTAAGACTTCCCAAGATTGGCAAGGAAGACAGAGCCTAAATCGTGCAGTTCCATGTTAAAGATTTGGGCCTCTATCATAAGAAGAATGAAAAAACATAAAAGGGCTTTAAACAAAAGGGGGTGTCGTGATCAGAATTGCATTTTTAAAAGATTGTTGCAACAGCCCTGCAGAAAATGGATTGATTGGGAGCAAGAGGAGAGGTAGGGAGCAAGTGAGCTGGCTTTCATAGTAGTCTATGCTAGAGAGGATGGCAACTCCAACATAGGTATTGACAGTGGGGAATGTGGCAAAGGCAGCAGATTCTGAAGTACTTAAGAAGTAGAATTGATAGGACTTAGGACAATGTGAGGGGTAAGAAGTAAAGATAAATCAAGGATGCAACCACAATTTCTGGTTTGAATAACTGGATGAATGAGGGTGCCATTTTTTGAATTAAAATGTATATTGGTTGTGCGTTGTAGGCGTTAAAACAGTATATGTAGGTTGAATGATGTGAGCATGATGGCATAATGAGCTCTTCCCTTGACCTCTTCCCTCTAGATACAACCAAAAGGACATTCATACACCAACAGAGGACATATATGCATCACAACAGATGTCTGAGAGACCCACGCAGCCACACGCTTGAAGATGGTGGTGGAGCTGGATCCTCTGGAGGAAGTGGAAGTTGATCTCCAGAAGCTCCATGGAGAGAGATGGGCCATGGTGGTGGCAAGTGCACAGGTGAAAAGGGCACCCCATCCCCGCCTGGTACTCGAGCCCCAGAATCGTCCAGAGCACAGTGCAGTGAGCATTGTAGTAGCAGCAGGGAAAGTTTGCAGCCCCAGGATCGCCCAGTTCACAGTGTGGAGAATGTGGCAGCAGTGAAGGGGAAAGTGCACAGGAGAGAGAGGTGCCCCATCCACGCCCAGCACTCCAGCCTTAGGATCAGCCGGAGTATGGCCCAGAGAGCTTGGCAGTGGGAGCAGGGAAAGTGCTCAAACCCAGAATCATCTGGAGCATGGTGCAGAGAGCGTGGCAGAGGTGGTGGGGAGAGTGTAGAGGTCAGGAGAGATACCCCATCCTCGTCCAGCACTCCAGCCCCACTATCACTTGGTGCATGGAGTGGTGAGAGAGGGCATGGGGGCTGGAAAAAGGGAAAGTGCACAGTCCTGCAATCGCCCAGAGCTCCAGACAGAGAGCCAAGCATGGGCTGTGGGAAGCACTGGGGAAGGAGGGTAGCCTTCCTCCTGCCCCTCCAGATCTGTCATCAATCAGTCACTCAGAGAGAAAAGCCATCAGTGCCCAGAGCTGGGGAGCCCCTGTTCATGCCAGGCCCAGAATACACAGTGCCTGTTCCCCATGCAGTGGTGGCACGTGGCAGCTGGGACCAGATAAGATCACCATGAGGAAGCAAAATCCAGTCCATCAAGCAATATGTGTAGCTATATTAAATCTCCAGCCAAGAAGGAAAGTGGCAAGTACCCAGAAATCAACCCTGAAGGAACAGAAATCCATAACCTAAAGGCAAAGAATTCAAAACAGCTATCATAAAAAAAAAACTCAAGTTACAAGAAAAGACACACACAAAAAAACCAAATTAATGAATTCAGGAGCTTCTTCACAAAGCAGATTGAAACCATAAAGAAGAACAAATCAGAATTGTTGGAGATGAAAACCACAATGGATGAAATAAAGAAAAATCTGGATCTCACAAACAACAGAGCTGACAATATGGAGGAGAGAATCAGCCAGTTAGTTAGAGGATAGTCATATATAAATTCTTCAGAGGGAGGAGAATAGAGAACTAAGACTAAAAACAAATGAAGAAGCTATCAGAGAAATATCTGACTCACTCAGGAAAATGCAACATAAGGATTATAAGTATTCCAGAGGGGGAAGAGAAGGACAATGGAGCAGAAGGCTTGTTCAAAGAAATAATAGCTGAGAACTTCCCAAACCTGGGGAGGGAGTTGGAAATCCATGCAAAAGAGGCCTCCAGCTCTCCTAACTTTGTCAATGTAAAAAGACCCACTCCAAGGCATATAGTAGTGAAACTGGCAAAAGCCAAGGACAAAGAAAATATACTAAGGGCAGCAAGGTGGAAGAAAAACTTACAAAGGAACCTCTATCAGAGTTCAGTGAATTTCTCAGCAGAAACCTTACAGGCTAGGAGAGAGTGGAATGATATATTCAAAATCCTGAAAGACAAAAACTTGAAGCCAAGAATACTCTATCCAGTGAAAATCTCCCTCAGATATGACAGAAAAATAAAACCTTTTGCAGATAAACAAAAGCTAAGGGAGTGCATTGCCATAAGACCCCCCCAAAAGAAATTCTCAAGAAGGCTGTCATACCTGAAAAAAAAATAGCAAAAGGGCTACAAAGCCCTGAGCAAGGAGATGAATAGGTAGACAATAATCGGAAAATGGCAGCTCACTATCAGATCAGGTTAGTAAACACTTAACTTTAACATCAAAGATAAAGAAAAGGAAAATACCAAAACAAAAATGACCTCATCATTTTAACCACAAACTCACAAGACAAGGTGGAAAAAGATATGACAAAAATAACTTAGAAGGTGAAGAGGAAAGAGATGAAATCAGTATAGTCTAACGAAATAAGAGGCCATCAGAAAACGGACTATCTCAATTATGAGATTTTTTATATGAACCTAAGGGTAACCACCAGACAAATAATTAGAATAGAAACATTCATGTTAAACAAAGAGAAAAATGAAGAAAACCAACATAGAAAATGACCTGATCAAATCAGTAGCCCAATATAGACAGGACAAGAAAAAGAGTTTATGCAGAAGAAGTGGAAAGTGTGTGATAAGATGGCAATATTAAGCCCTCATATATCAATAATCACTCAAAATGTAAATGGATTGAATTCTCCAATCAAAAGACATAGAGTGCCAGGATGCATTAAAGAACAAGATCCAACAATACGCTGCCTCCAGGGAACACATCTCAGCTCTGGAGACAAACATAGGCTCAGAGTGAATGGATGGAAGACAACACTCAAAGCTAATGGCAAACAAAAGAAAGCAGATGTTGCCACACTTATATCAGACAAAGTAGCTTCAAGATATAACTTGTAAAGGGAGACAGAGAAGGGCAGTATATAACGATAAAAGGGACTCTCCTCCAAGAGGACATAACACTTATAAACATGTATGCACCCAACACAGGAGCACCAAAGTACATGAAACAACTATTAACAAATCTAAAAGGAGATATCAAAGACAACACAGTAATACTAGGGGACTTCAACACCCCTCTTACTTCAATGGATAGATCATCCAGACAAAAATCAAGAAGGAGATGGTGGACTTCAGTGAAAACCTAGACCAGATGAACTTAATAGATATATAGAGAGCACTCCATCCAAAAACAGCAGAATGCACATTCTTCTCAAGCACACATGGAACATTCTCAGGATAGACCATATATTGGGAAACAAAGCAAACCTCAATAAATTTAAGAAGATTAAAATCATATCTACTATCTTTTCTAACCATAATGCCATGAAACTGGAAATCAACTACAAGAAAAAAGCTGTAAAAAGGAACAAGAATGTGGAGACTAAACAACATGCTACTGAAGAACCAATGGGTCATCAAAGAAATAAAGAGAGAAATAAAAAAATATTTGGAGACAAAGAAGAATGAAAACACACCATACCAACTCTTATGAGACACAGCAAAAGTGATCCTAAGAGGGAAATTTATAGCAATAAGGCCCATGTTAACAAATAAGAAAAAGCTCAAATAAACCATTTTAAACTACTCATAACAGAATTAGAAAAACAAGAACAAACAAAGCCCAAACTCAGCAGAAGTTGAAATTGAAACAAAAAAGATGGTACAAAGGATCAATGAAACAAGGAGCTGGTTCTCTGACAGGATAAACAAAATTGACAAACAAGACAAAGAAGAAAAGAGAGAAGGCTCAAATAAATGAGTGACTTTCAATGCAATGCCAAGCAGTCTACACACAGGCTCTCACACGCATGTGATGAAGGAAAGCTTTGCTGACCTCACCATGCCAGGAGTTGGAGAGTGAAATTTTCCCAGGAGATCTTCTAACATCCCACTGCTGCTGGGAGAGAATATATATAACACATATTCAAAGAAAGTACACTGTGCAGAAAAGCTCCGGCCTATATCTCTTTAGGATCGACCTAGTAACTTCCTTTACACACATGGCAGTTCATTTCCTTCACTCAGGCTCTCTCTCCCATGTTATGAAAGCATGTTCCTGCTGAACTCAGCTGACTGTAGCTGTGAAGGGATTTATTCCAAGGAAAGATTGAAAACCTTTCTCTACCACTGGGACAGATTATCGCTTACTTTCGTACATTGCTGGTACGTGGTTTAGAAAAACTTTTGCTTGTGGCTCTTTATCATCATCTTCATAAGGGACTTTTAATTCAGTGCCAAGCAAGTCTTCACAGAGGCTGTCACAGGCATGTGTTGAGGGGAAACTATTTCAGACCTCACTATGCCAGGAGCTGGAAGTGACATCTTCCCAGGAGAGTATTAAACATTTTACTACAGCAGGGAGATAATATCTATAACCTCTGTTCAAGGAAAGTACACTATGCAGAACAGCCCTGACTTCTAGCTGCTTCATATCTTCTAGGTAAGTGCCTCAACGATTGCCTTTAGTCAGGCTTTTCTCCCATGTCGTGAAAACAGGTTGTTGTTGAACTCAGCTGCCCTTATCTGTGAAGGGACTTCTTCCAAGGAGACAATTAAGTCTTCACTACATTCGGGACAGTTTGTCTGTAACTTTCACTCAAAGAGGTTACACAGTTTGGAAATCTCCTTCTTGCGGCTCTTTAATATCCTCTCCGTAAGTGAATGTTTGCCTTTATTATTTTTTTAATTGAAGTATTATTGGTTTATAACATTAAATAAATTTCAGGTGTACATCTTAATATATTTCCAAGTCTGTGTACATTACATCATGTTCACAACCCAAACACTAATTACAACCCATCGCCATACATGTGCCTAATCACCCCTTTTGCCCTCCTCCCTCTCCACTCCCTCCCTGGTAACCACCAATACAATCTCTGTTGCTGTGTGTTTGTTTGTCATTGTTTGGATATTTGACTTTTTGTCTCAGACATTTCACGTAGCATAATTTCTGCAAGGTCTGTACATGTCACAAATGGCTGGATTCCAGCGTTTCTTATGGCTGAGTAGTATTCCATCGTGTATGTATCTTCTTTACCCATTCATCCCTTGATGGGCATCTATGTTGCTTCCAAGTCTTGGCTATTGTGAATAATGCTGCAGTGAACATGGGGTGAATGTATCTTTGTGCACTTGTGTTTTCCAGTTCTTTGGGAAAATACACAGCAGTGTATCATGCGGTAGATATAGTTTTAATTTTCTGAGGAATCTCCATACTGTTTTTCATAGTGGCTGCACCAGTTTGCACTCCCACCAGCAACCCTCATGGGTTCCCTTCTGTCTACAACCTCTCCAACACTTATTGTTTCTTGTCTTGTTAATTATAGCCATTTTGATGGGAGTGAGGTGATATCTCATTGTTGTTCTTATTTGCATTTCCATGAGAGTTAATGTTGTTGAACAGTTTTTCAAGTGCCTGTTGGCCATCTGTACATCTTCTTTGAAGAAATCTCTGTTCAGATCCTTTGCCCATTTTTAACTGTCTTTTTAGCTTTTTGTTGTCGAGATGTATGAGTTCTTTCTATATTTTGGATTTTCACCCCTCATCGGATATTTGGTTTGCAAATATCTTCTCCCAATTGTTAGGTTGTCTTTTCATTTTGTTGATGGTTTCCTTTGCTGTGCAGATGCTTTTAGTTTGATGTAGTACCATTTGTTTATGTTTTCTATTGTTTCCCTTACCCAGTCAGACATCATATTTGAAAAAATGCTGCTAAGACAGATGAAGAGTGTATTGCCTATGTTTTCTTCTAGAAGTTTAATGGTTTCAAATCTTACATTCAAGTCTTTAATCCACTTTGAGTTGATTTTTGTCTATGGAGTAAGATAATGGTCTACTTTCATTCTTTTGCATGTGGCTATCTAGTTTTCCCAACACCGTTTATTTAAGAGAATTTACTTTCTCCATTGTACGTTCTTGACTCCCTTGTCGACATTTAGTAGTCCCTGTATGCATGGGTTCATTTCTGGGCTCTTGATTCTTTTCCACTGATCTGTGTCTGTTTCTGAGCCAGTACCATGCTGTTTTGGTTACTATAGATTTATAGTATATTTTGAAGTCAGAGTTTTCCATATATAATACCACTCACCTACAAATAGTGACAGTTTCACTTCTTCCTTTGTAATTTGGATCCCTTTTATTTCTCGCCTGATTGCTCTGGCTAAGACTTCCAATACTGTGTTAAATAAGAGTGGTGAAAGTGGGCATTCCTGTCTGGTTCCTGTCTTAGAGGGTTAGGTTTCAGTTTTTCTCCATTGAGAATGATATTAGCTGTAGGCTTGTCATATATGGCCTTTATTATTTTGAGATACTTTCCTTCTATACTGATTTTATTCAAAGTTTTTATCACAAATGGGTGCTGTATCTTGCGAAATGCTCCCGCTGCATCTATTGAGATGATCATGTGATCTTGATTATTCCTTTTGTTAGTGTGGGGTATCATGCTTGATTTCCAGATGTTGAACCATTCATGCATCCCTGGTGTAAATCCCACTTGATCATAGTGTATGATCTTTTTAATGTATTGTTGTATTTGATTTGCTGGTATTTTGTTGAGGATTTTTGCATCGATGTTCTTCAGTGATATTGGCTTGTAATTTTCTTTTTTTGGGTTGTCATTGTCTGGTTTTGTATGAGGGTGATGTTGTCTTCAGAGAATGAGTTAGGAAGCTTCCCGTCTTCAATTTTTTGGAAGAGTTTCAGAAGCATAGGTATTAAGTCTTCTTTGAATGTTTGGTAGAATTCACCAGGGAAGCCGTCTGGTCCTGGACTTTTATTTTGGGGAAGGCTTTTCATTACTGTTTCAATCTCCTTACTGATGATCAGTCTATTCAAATTCTCTATTTCTTCTTGATTCAGTTTTGGAAGGTTGTATGCTTCTGAGAATTTGTCCATTTCTTCTAGATTATCCAATTTCTTGGCGTATAGGTTTTCATAGTATTCCCTCGTAATCTTTTGCATTTCTGAAGTGTGTATTTTAATTTATTCTCTTTCTGATTTTATTCATTTGAGCCTTCTCTCTATTTTTATTGGTGAGTCTAGCTAAAGTTTTGTCAATTTTGTTTATCTTTTCAGAGAATCAGCTCTTGGTTTCATTGATTTTTTCTATTGTTTATTTAGGCTCCATTTCATTTATTTCTTCTCTGATTTTCATTGTTTCCTTCCTTCCACTGATTTTGGGCTTTACTTGTTCTTCTTTTTCCATTTCCTTTAGGTGCACTGTTAGATTGCCTACTTGAGATTTTTCTTGTTTGTTGAGTAGGCCTGTATTGCTATAAACTTATACCTCAAAACTGCTTTGGCTGTATCCCATAGATTTTGGTGTGTTGTATTTTCCTTTTCACTTGTCTCCAGGTATTTTTTGATTTTCCCATTGATTTCTTCATTGACCCAATCGTTTTTCAGTAGCGTTTTCTTTAATCTCCACATATTTGAGTATTTTCTGATTTTCATCCCGTAGTTGATTTCTAGTTTCATACCTTGGTGGTCAGAAAAGATTCTTGGTACTACTTCAATCTTCTTAAATTTATTGAGACTTGTTTTGTGGCCCAATATGTAATCAATCCTGGAAAATGTTCCATGTGTCTTTGAAAAGAATGTGTATTCTTCAGTTTTTGGATGGAATGTTCTACGTATATCCATTAAGGCCATCTGGTCTAATGTGTCATTTAAGACCAATGTTTCTTTATTGATCTTCTGTTTGGATGATCTATCCATTGGTGTAAGTGGAGTATAAAATCCCCCTATTATTTTGTTACTATTTCTCCTTTTATGTCCGTTAATAAATTGCTTTATATATTTAGGTGCTCCTGTGTTGGGTGCATAGATATTTACGAGTGTTATGTCCTCTTGTTGGATTGTTCCCTTTATCATTATGTAGTGCCTTTCTTTGTCTCTTGTTACAGTGTTTGTTTTAAAGTTATTTTGTCTGATATAAGTATTGCTAGCCCAGCTTTCTTTTCTTTGCTGTTTGAATGGAGTATCTTTTTCCATCCCTTCACTTTCAGTTTGTGAGTTTCTTTAAGTCTGAAGTGTATCTCTTGTATGCAGCATATATGTGGATCTTGTTTTTATATCCAATAGGCCACCCTATGCCTTTTGATTGGAGTATTTAGTCTATTGACATTTAAACTAGCTATTGATAGATAGGTACTTATTGCCATCTTGTTACTTTTTTCTGGGTGTTTTAGTAGTTCTCCTCTGTTCCTTTCTTTTCTCTTGCTCTCTTCCCTTGTGGTTTGATGGCTTTCTTTAGTATTATGTTGGGGTTCCTTTCTCTTAATTATTTGTGTATTTGTTATAGTTCTCTGGTTTGTGATTACCATGAGGTTCATAGATATTAGTCTACATACATAGCAATTATATTGAGTTGATAGTTTTTTAATTTTATTTATTTATTTTGAAGAAGAAGATTAGGCCTGAGCTAACACTTGCCATCAATCCTCCTCTTTTTTTGCTGAGGAAGATTGGCCCTGAGCTAACATCCGTGCCCATCTTACTCTACTTTATATGTCGAATGCATGCCACAGCATGGCTTGATAAGTGGTACATATGTCCACACCCAGGATCTGAACTGGGGAATGCCAGGCTACCAAAGCAGAGTGTGTGAAGTTACCCACTACACCACTGGAATGGCCCCTTTATGGTCTCTTTAGTCTGACCTCTTTCTAAAAGCTCTACCCTGGCCAGCAGTGGTTAAGTTTGCATGCTCTTCTTTCGTGGCCAAGGGTTTTGCCAGTTTGGATCCTGGGTGCAGACCTAGCACTACTCATCAAGCCATGCTGAGGCTGTCCCCCACATGCCATAACTGGAATATACAACTATGTAGTGGGAGGATTTGGGGAGAAGAAGGAAAAATAAACAAACGAACAAATGAACAAATAAATCTCTACCCTTTGGGCTGGTCCTGTGGCCAAGTGGTTGATTTTGCATGCTCCACTTTGGTGGCCTGGGGTTTCACCTGTCGGGTCCTGGGTGCAGACATGACACTGCTCATCTAGGCCATGCTGAGGTGTCATCCTGTGTAGCACAATCAGCAGGAGCTACAACTACAATATACACCTATGTACTACAGAGCTTTGGAGAGAAGAAGAAGAAGAAAAAAAATGGAAGATTGGCTTAGGTGCCAATCTTTAAAAATTAAAATATAAAAGTTATACTCTTTTACTCCTCTCTGCCCACATTTTATGTTTTTGATATCACATCTAACCCCTTCTTTTGTGTGTGTATGCATTACCCTCTTATCACTGAAACAGGTAATTTTAATACATTTGTCTTTTGATCTTCATGTTATTTTCATAGGTGGTTCATCTGCTACCTTTACTGTACTTTTGCCCTTACCAGTGATTTTATTGCTTTTTGGATAATTTTCTTATTCCTATTTGTGATCTTCTCCTTTCTACTTAAATAAGTCCCTTTAACATTTCTTGTAAAACTGTCAATTTTTGATCGTCTGGGAAACTCTTTATCACTCCTTCCATTCTGAATGATAACCATGCTGGGGAGAGTATTCTTGGTTGTAGGTTTTTTCCTTCTAGCACTTTAAATAAATATATCACGCCACTCCCTTGTAGCCTGTATGGTTTCTGCTGAGAAGTCAGCTGATAGCCTTATGGGGTTTCCTTTGTATGTCACTTGTTGCCATTCTCTTGCAGCTTTCAGGATTATTTCTCTTTAATTTGGACGTTTTAATTATAATGTGTCTTGGTGTAGACGTCTTTGGGTGTCTCTTGTTTGGTGCTCTCTGTGCTTCCTGTACTTGGATGTCTGTTTTCTTACATATGTTAGGAAAGTTTTCAGCTATTATTCCTTCAAATAGATTCTCTTCCACTTTGTCTCTCTCTTCTCCTTCTAGGACACCTATAATATGAATGTTAGTGCACTCAATGTTGTCCCAGATTTTCCTTAGACTGTTCTCATTCTTTTTAATTCTTTTTTCTTTTATCTGTGCAGCTTGGATGATTTCCTCTAGTCTTTAGTCCAGCTCACTGGTCTGTTCTTCTAATCATCCACTCTGCTATTGAATCCCTCTAGTGAATTTTTCATCTCCAGTATTGTATTCCTCATTCTGATTGATTCTTTTTTCTATTTTCCAATTATTTGTTGATGTTCTCACTGTGTTCATCTATTATTCTCCCAAGATAAGTGAGCATCCTTATGACGTTTTGCTTAAACTCTTTGTCAGGTAGATTGTTTCTGTTTAATTTAGTACTTTTCCTGGGGTGT
>NW_025792976.1:0-1636 GCF_021613505.1 Equus quagga | reverse complement strand
CTCCACTTCTGCCTGTGTTCACCTCCTGGGAGATGACCTCTGGCCCCTCAGAACTTGGCCTTTTAACAGTGTTTTTAATGCTGGCGCCTTGAGACATGCCGTACAAGTTTGACATTATGGTGACTTATATTAAATGCCTGATTTTTCTCTGGGGAGCTTGAGTCTGATTAGCAGGGGTCATCACACAGTGTCTGCATGTCTACAATACCCTGGAAACCAAGGCTCAGTTATTTCTGATTGATATCCCAAAATTCACATAAATTTAATGTATATGGTTTGATGAGTTGGCACATAAGCATGCATCTGCAATACCGTTACCACCATAAAGGTACTAAACAAATGGATCTGCTCAAAAATTCCCTTGTGTTGTTTTGTGAATTTTTGTGTTGGGGGGTAATTACACATAACATTAGATTTATCTTCTCAACAACTTTTAAGCCATAAAAGATGCTATTTTTATCAATAATAACATATTATTAACTATAGGTAGCATATGATACGTCAGGTCCCTAGAAAGTATGTATCTTGCATAACTGAAACTTTGTACACAATATGCAACAATTCCCAATTTCTCTGTTTCTACGTGTTTGACAATTTTAGATTGTCATCTCCTTACTTCTTCTAACTTTGTGCAAAGTTTGTTCTAAATCCTTGAGCTGTAGAGTTGGCATGTCTATTCGAGCTCTTCCTTCTTTTCACCTGTAGTTACTTATCAATAAGTTTCACTTCTGCCTTGGTATGTGGCATTTCATTTTCATTTGTCTCAAGATATTTTTTTTAATTTTCATTTTGAGTTCTTCCTTGACCCATTGATTGTATGATACCTGTTGTTTAATCTCAATATATTTTCAAATTTTCTGAGTTTTCTCCCATTATAGGTTTCTAGTTTCATATTATGGTCTTTAGACAAGATTATTGACATGATTTCAGTCTTCATAAATGTGCTAAGGTTTATTCTGTGTCCTAAGTTGTGGTCTATGCTGGGAATGTCCCATGTGTGCTTGAGAAGAGTGTGGATATGTCTGTTAGGCCCCTTGGTCTCAAGTACAGTCCGAGTCCAAGGTTTCGTAGTTGATTTTCTGTCTGGATGGTGCATGCATCATCGATGGTGGGGACTGAATTCTCCTATTATTTTTGTGTTATAGTCTATAGCTTCAGATCTGTTAATATTTGCTTTATATCTTTAGGCTCTCCAATGATGGGTACATGTGTATTTATAGTTGTTATGTTTTCCTTCTTGATTAATTATTTTGTCACTATATAATGATCCTATTTGTCTCCTGTGATAGTTTTGACTTAAATTTTGTCTAAGTGTTGCCAACCTTACTGATGACCCCAAGGCACCCCTAAAAACTCACACACCTAATGTCAGAAGACACCTTGACAACCCCACCGTCACACATCAGTAGGGAACAGGCTGGGAAGTCTGCTCCCCTCCAATGTCACCAATGCCCCCAGTGGCCAGAGCCCTGATAAAGTGTTAAATTTCTGTTATACATTATACCTGAAAAAGATGGAGGCAGTCATCCACAGAGGTAAACATGTTTAGAAGAAAATTTTTAAAATATACTGAGGTCAAGAGAACTAAGTATTACACCTAATGAGTGAAGCAAGGGCAGACACGTGTATTTGAAAT
>NW_025792975.1:0-8012 GCF_021613505.1 Equus quagga | reverse complement strand
TTAAGTGAAATAAGCCAGCAAGAGAAAGATAATCTGTGTATGACTCCACTCATATGAGGAATTTAAAACTATGGACCAAGAACAGTTTAGTGGATACCAGGGGAAAGGTGGGGTGGGGGGTGGGCACAAAGGGTGAAGTGGTGCACCTACAACATGACTGACAAACATTAATGTACAATTGAAATTTCACAAGATTGTAACCTATCAATAACTCAATAAAAATAAAAATAATAATAATAAAAAGAATGGAAATATTTTTGTTCGTTTTGTTGAGAAAATAAATTTAGGGGCCAGCCTCGTGGCTGAGTGGTTAAGTTCACACGCTGCACATCAGCTGCCCAGAGATTTGCCAGTTTGGATTCTGGGTGTGGACATAACACCATTCATCAAGCCGTGCTAAGGTGGCATCCCACGTAGCAGAGCCAGAAGAACCTACAGCTAGAACATACAATGATGCTCTGGTTGGCTTTGGGGAGAAGAAGAAAAGAAGGAAAAAAGAAGACTGGCAACAGATGTTAGCTCACGTTCCAATCTTTAAAAAAGAAAAAGAAAATAAATTTGCCTTAAAGCCCTAGAAGGGAAAAAAGAAGGCATGGGACCAATTCTGAGTGTAAAAAGAAAATTATAGAAGATTTGTGAAAGAGAAAGCCTGAAAAGAGTTTTATGCATGGTCAAGTTAGCTAAGATTGCAATAAATTTAATTAAGTGAATGAGCTTTAACATAAAACGTAAGCTGGTACAAAATTAAAATTTTGTTCTTTTTTTTTTTTTTTGAGGAAGATTAGCCCTGAGCTAACTGCTGCCAATCCTTCTCTTTTTGCTGAGGAAGACTGGACCTGAGCTGACATCTGTGCCCATCTTCCTCTACTTTATATGTGGGATGCCTACCACAGCATGGCTTGCCAAGCAGTGCCATGTCTACACCCAGGATCCGAACCAGCAAACCCCAGGCTGCCAAAGCAGAACGTGAGGACTTAACCACTGCAGCACCAGGCCAGCCCCTGTTCTCTCTCTTGGGATAATTTCCCTGGACTTTTAGTCTGCTCTTGATAAAGAGCTTATAAAAGGTTTTTCTTTATTTTTGAGTAAGTTTACCTAAAAGACAGAAGATCAATGTTTTATTAAAATAATTTCCTATGTTCAATAATACTGAAGTCTCTCTATTAAGGTTTTCAAACTGTTTTAACTCCCTCATTGCCCTTGACTGTTTCTGTTGTCACTTTGATTGAATTGTTTTGCAGTGACTGTTGTTTCCTATTAGACCAAGTGTTTTAAAAAACTTTTGATATTTTTGACAAGCTTCTCTCAAAATTCAAATCATAAGTGAAGTCTTTCTTTTGACCCGAAGGGAAAAAAGTTTTCTTTAAGAATTTTCAGAGGCCCCTGGGACTACTCAAAGAAATTTGTTCTCTCTCTTCCTATAAAGAAAAAGGTGCTAAACTAATTAGGCTTATTTGGTCTATTAAATTACATGGGAAGCTTTATTAAATAAGTGATGATAAACTTTTTTAGGTGGTATTATGTGGATGTTATTAATATAAATGTTTTAAAAATTATATAACACTCCTAAAATTCTGATCTGTCCTGGTTGCCAGCCATAATTCTAGTTACTATCTTGAAGTGTTGTATGTCACAGAAATAGCCAAGTTTCTTTTTCAATTTCCCTTCTGAGTCTTTTGTCACTTGCAGATAGTTGCTGTTTTACTCTGATGCTTTTGCAAATATGTTTCATCTTCAGAGAGATTCATGGAAAAGACACTGACACTTACTCTAGAACACAGGTTTCTGATAAACTTTCAGATCATAAAACTGAACTGGGTAAGAAATTACAGAACTCTAATGGAGAAACCAATGACTTCATGAAACTGCTAACAGAAGGTTAAGAATCTATTACACAGGACCGAATGAACTGATGAGGGTGATTATAAGTTATATAACTTTTTTGAGATATTGCTGATTTTTTTAATGTTTTTGGGTTTTTTCCAGATTTTAGGAAACCTTTTTCTCTTTTCCTTAAGCTAACTGTGATTTATAACAATTTGGTAAAATTATACCTTTGTAGGCAAAATTGAAACATTCTTTTTTTCTCCCTAGCTTATCCCTCCAGAATTTGGAAACCCTTAGTGAGGTGAATGCTGTTTTCATGGCAATACAGTTACTTGCTTAAGTTCAGTAAGAATCTGTTCTCCTTATAACAGGACACAATTCATTATATTACCAAGCCTTTGACTGGAATGTCATATTTGAGAGAAACATGCAGACTCAGATATGACAAGTCAGCTTTTGAAGAATAAAGGTCGACTTTATGGAATAAAGCCACCTGGAAATATTAGCCTGGTCTCTTAGTTACAGGATTCCAAGTGAGTAAAGAAGGTCACTTCCCTGACAGATGCAAAAGACCTCAGGATATTTGGGGAAATCTCAAAAAAAAAGAGAGGAATTCACCGAAATCTATAGGTATTGCAGCCAAAGTCTGATGGCAACTCCTTGCTTTGGTTTTCCTGGCCTTGAGAGGCCAATAAATTTCAATCTGAGATTCCTTATAAAAAGTTCCAGGGGAGCAGATTTAAAACAACCTCTATAGTCAATTGCTTTTCTTGTTGTATTTATATAAATAATTGGGCCAATTTTATTAAAACTAAACTTATTGGACAAACCAACGAGTCTTAATTGGCCATGTTTGGTCAAAATGAAGGTGATTTAAAGACAAAAATTCTGTTTCAAATGAAACTATAGTACACATTCATGGATATTAGGTTCTAGTTCTGATACTTGTCTTTGAGGTTTTGTTTTATATCTATTAACTGGACTGGATCTTGAATTCTACTAGTCTCCTGAAATATCTGTCTATAAATCTCCAAACTAACATTTTCCATTTTTCCATCATTTTCATTTAGAATCACTGAGAACTGAACCTGCCCTTTTTCCTGAAGCCCTACAAACTGAAGCTGGACATCTTTATATAAATTTTAGAGAGGGGCTGGCTTGGTGGCTCAGTGACTAAGTGCACACGTTCCACTTCAGCAGCCCAGGCTTCGCCAGTTTGGATCCCGGGTGCAGACGTGGCACCCCTTGAAAAGCCATGCTATGGTAGGCATCCCACATATAAAGTAGAGGAAGATGGGCATGGATGTTAGCTCAGGGCTAATCTTCCTCAAAAAAAAAAAAAAGGATTCATGTTGTTGCTGTGTAAGCTGCTCTGAAAGATACCTGAACACCTAATGACATCATCAGAGACATTTCAAATTATAAAAGAGGCCTCAACTCTGACATCTAGAAATTCTTTGACTGGCTGATCCCCGGGCTCAGAAACTGGTCTATAATTTGCTCTGACTGTTGACCTTGTTTTCCTTGTTGTTTCCCTAGAAATGCTTCTTATTAAATACCTGGTTTCTTGCTTACCCAATATAGGCCTAATTTTGGGAGCCCCCTTACATCACCTTACTAAAAGCCTGGTTTAATAAATGGAACAACCTATGCCCTTTATCAGTAGGCAGAAGCCACAACAGTCATTGCTCTATGTCCCTTGAGATTGAGGAATGAACAACAAAAAGAGGGGATTTGTAGCTGCAGGCCCTCCAGCACCAGTTCAACTGACCCTCTCTCTTATCAACAGAGTGATTAAGAATTGTCTTAATCTGCAAAGTCGTATCACCATGACATGTGCAAAAGAAGAAATCATGTCCTGAAATGACCTTGGAACCAACCCACAGAACCCAAGGACTGGGACATGACCAGAACTTGAAAGTCGGACTCTTATCAGAAGTGAGGGGTCCCTCATTCAGGAAGATCTGGTGTTAAAATTCCTTCCTCGCCTCATCAAAAATGTTTAGGACTCCATCCTAAATGTTTAGAACCCTATCATAAGTGTTTAAAACCTTACCATAAATGCTTGAAGCCCACCAATCAAAGCCTGTCCTAGCAGTGTTTCTGTGGACCAGCCCATGCTCCCTAACCTCTTAAATCTTACCCCAAATCCTGAATCAGGAATACAGATCTGAGGGTACATGCCGCCTGTCTCCCTGAAGATTGATTTCACAGAATAAAAGCTGATTCTCCCCCAAAGGCTAATGCCATAATTAATTGGCTTGTTTATGCACATCAGGCAGAGAACTCCAATTTTGTGTGGTAATGTGACCTTTCAGATTTGTATTTTAGAGCCTGTTATCTCCATGAATTATCCTTGTAGAAAAAGCCTGCCCCTAGATACCTACAGGCCTCACCTGCACTGGGCATCCTCCCGTGAAAGCCTGGGCTGGGTCCCACTGGTCTTTCTCCATAAAGGACTCAGGAGCCTCAACCCACACCAGGAGCCTCTACAAGAAAGCTCCCAGTCTCCACCCAGCTGGCAACTCTCAGCAACTGGTGTCAGTGTGGAGGGAAGGTGGGAGCTCTGTGAGCTGGAAGAAAGTGCTGTTGAGACTCAAACTAGGTCTGTGAGTTGGGGGAGCCCTGATTCCAGCTCAGAGATATGTGGGGTTTAGGGCAAGGGGTCCTTGGCCTTTGAGTTTTTGTGGGACTGGACAAGGGTAGGGGGTGGGGTCAGGGATGGAGAGAAAAACCAATGGTTGAAACCTTAACCATCATCTTGTTTTCCTTAGATTACAATGACCCCAATTGGCTTCCTGCTGTTTCACATTGTATTCACCAACCAGGAAGCTCTTTGAACTCCATCCTTTTGGGTTTTTATGGAGGCTTCATTACATAAGGCATGATTGATTAAATCATTGGCCATTGGTGATTGATTCAACTTCCAGCCCCTTTCCTCTTCCGGGGAGGGAGGCTGGGGGGACTAAAAGTTCCAATCCTCTAATCAAATGGTTGATTCCTCTGCTGACCAGTTCCCACCCTTAGGTGACCTAGGGGCATTCCGAAAGTCACCTCATTAACACACAAAAGACATCTTTATCACTTAGGAAATTCCAGTGGTTTTAGGAGTTCTGTGCAGAAAATGAGGACAAAGAACAAACATATATTTCTTATTATAAATCACAATATCACAATCTTGAACCCCAAACTCCCTTTCAGTGTCTACTACCAGATAAGCCAACGTGAACACCAGCCCATGTGTTAACATACATGTTATATTATAATTAGGTATGATGAGGCTAGTAGACAGAAATGTGGGCAATAGCTTTTATCGTGGTTTCCATAGGAAGGAACAGGTGAGGCAGGGTAAGCAGGCCTAGGATTGGCTAGTTTGAATAATTTCAGCAGGTCCTGGATCATAGGGCTGTCCCTAGTTGTCTAGTACCTGATCCTGGGTGACTAGGGCAGGTGGATAGTGGCCTAGACTATAAGATCCCAAAAGACAGGTGGTTGGGGGTATGGGCTCTGGATTGCATATGAAAGGCACACTCACAACCAAGTTGCTTGCTATCTTTAGGAATTAGTTAACCTCCAGTCTCTCCAGTGTCAACAAGGCCCCAAGAAGTCAAAGCGTTGTTACCTAAAGTTCAGTCTCTGAACTCAGTGCCAATTCAAATAATGAGAACAGAGTTTTGGGTGAAAAGGAAAGCAATCCAGGCAAAGGGAGCAGCAGCAGGCTAGCACCTTAGGAACTGCTGGCTCCCCGTCAAGAAGTGGGTCAGGGGTTTTATAGGGGAAGTCCAAGAGTCCAGTTCAGGGCTACGTGCCAAAAGGCACATTTTTCTTTCCTGCTGGTGGTCTTCAGATTGCTGGGCAGGTGCCAGACCTTGTCAGCTGACACAGATATTTTTCTTCTTTATGGCCAGAGAGATGCAGGACACGAGAACCAGACCCCTTTGTTGCAAGATGTTATCCAGACTCCCTGGAACCAGAGTTATTCTTAAGTCCTAAGGGAGGGGGAGAGTAAGCAGAGAAACATGAGGAAGGAAAAATTATACGTACTTTGAATTGCCAGCCTCAGTTGCTGGGAAAGTTTCACTTCAGATAAGGAAGACATTGCTAGTCAGGTTGTTATTTAACCTGTATACTTCTAATTTCAGATAGAAAAAGCCAGTAACCGCATCAGAAAATAAAAGGAATGATTAGTACGGCCTCACTCCCATAGACTGAGTTAGATGCACCCTGAAAACACTTGTATCATCAGATTTATTAAACTCCATTGTACCAATTGTTTTGTTGGGTTTTGCCTTTAGATAGAGTTCTTGTGGATAAAGATTTTGCCTCCATTTTTTGTATTCTCAGCTCATAGTACATTGCCTTGCCTGGAGCTTCCCAGCTCCTGTATCATAGCCCCTTGACATGGGATAAACAGGGTACAGGTGTCCCAGGAGATGCTGATGGTTGCAAATTTTTTGTAGTGATACAAAACCCAAAACCATGTTTTCACAACCATTTAAATTTTTACTTCAGTTAAAATTATATTTGATCATTATTTGTATGGCTTCCTCTGTATACTTCCTATATTCACTTATTACTATCTTGGCAAAAGACTTCAGACATAATGCCCACCACCAGAGAGTGTTCTCTGCTGGTTACACCAAGAAGAACCTCCCCCAGGAATAGCATGCAAATATTATCCTTTTCTGTGTGTGCCAGGATGCAAAGGTTTGGAAGCATTGGCCAAGCAGGATTCGAAAAAAGGGATTTGGATCAATCAAATAAGATTGTGTGAATGAATTGATGAAGGAAATCAAAGTACTTGCTTTGCCTCTTAGATACTACAAATCACCAGTCTCTCCAAGCTTTGATTTTCCAGCTGCAAAGAGAGTAAAAGGCCCATAGGAATATGAAGATTAATAAGAAATTATCTAAGTGAAAGTTCAGCTGTAAAACATACAAATTTAATTACTACCAGCTTTGGCATTCAGCATTACACTACCATCTCCCTAACTGATCACTCTTTCTTCAACCTCACATGCCTGCCAGATAGCCTGCTTTCATCAGCAAATTGTTCTTCAAACATCTTTCTTTTTTCAAGTCGCTCTCCACATTGAACACTTGTGGTAGGGGCCGGCCTCACGGCCAAGAGGTTAAGTTCACATGCTCCGCTTCGGTGGCCCAAGGTTTCTCAGGTTCAGATCCTGGGCACAGACATGACACCATTCATCAAGCCATGTTGTGGTGGCATCCCACATAACACAACCAGAGGGACCTACAACCAAGAATATGCAAGTATGTACTGAGGGGCTTTGGGAAGAAGAAAGAAGGAGAAGGAAGAAGGAGAGGGAGAAGGAGAAGGAGAAGGGAGAAGGAGAAGGAGAGGGAGAAGGAGAGGGAGAGGGAGAGGGAGAGGGAGAAGGAGAGGGAGAGGGAGAAGGGAGAGGGAAAGGGAGGAGGAGAAGGAGAGGGAGAGGGAGAAGGAGAAGGAGAAGAAGGAGAAGGAGAGGGAGAGGGAGAAGGAGAGGGAGGAGGAGAGGGAGAGGGAGAAGGAGAGGGAGAGGGAGAGGGAGAAGGGAGAGGGAAAGGGAGGATGAGAAGGAGAGGGAGAGGGAGAGGGAGAAGGAGAGGGAGAGGGAGGAGGAGGAGGAGGAGGAGATTGGCAACAGATGTTAACTCAGGTGCCAATCTTTAAAATAAAATTAAAAAATAAAAACCTTTGGCAGCTCCCCTTTGCCTACTCATTTAAGTCTAAACTCAACCCACAAGGACCTTCAAGGACCTGGCTGCAACCCCCTCTGTTCTTCATGAAACCTATGACAGACAGCTTGGGGGGAAAGGGGGTATCTAAGGCCAATTTGGGTCAGGTACACCAGCCACTAGGGGTTAAGGTTCCGGGGTCAAGCTATATTAGGCAAAGGTTTACTTAGAGAAGTCAGATGCAACATCACAAAGGGGCAAGTTCAACAGATCAGGCAGAGAACCAGAAGTCAGAACTGTAGAAGCAGCAGCAGCAGCAAATTCAGGGGCGAGGCAAAGACACAAGCCATGTGTTTTAATCAGGATGGGCTCAGTTATGCTGCCCTAACAAGCAATGTTCAAACTTGAGCAGCTTAACACAACAGAGGTTTATCACTTGCTAATGCGAAGTTGGCTGCGGGTCTGGATGACTCTGCAAGGTAATTGTCTTCCATGGAATAATTTCA
>NW_025792974.1:0-1543 GCF_021613505.1 Equus quagga | reverse complement strand
CCCAAAGATGCAATCAACTCGCACGTCCCCACAAGAAAAAAAAAAAACAACAAGCCAATGAAAACCTGGGCAAAAGATGGAAACAGAGATTTCTGCCAAGAAGATCGAAAGAGGGCCAACGGGTGCATGAACACTTGTTCACCGTCATTACGTCTCAGGCCAATGCAAATGCAAACTGCAAGGGCACAGCAGCTCACTGTGGTCAGAATGGCTATAAGGAAGCAGACAGGAAACAACAAGCGTCAGAGAGGAGGTGGAGAGAAGGGAAGCCTCCTGCACCGTTGGTGGGAGTGCAGACCGGTGCAGCCACTACGCCAAGCGGTGTGGAACTGCCTCAGAACTTTAAGTATCCATGTCCCATATGATCCAGCTATTCCTCTGCGGCGTGTTGATCCAAAGAACTCGGAAACAGTACTGCATAGTGTTCAAGCAGAATCTGTCTAAAGACTGACGTCTATCACTGTGGATTATTCACTTGTGATTTCTGTTGGCCTTCCACTTGACAGGACCTTATTTTCTTTTCCATCGTCCAATCGTCATGGTCCTTCTGAGGTATCTCCGTTTGGTATGCTTATCAGTGCGTTCTCTTTCATTCCAAGTTATGAATTTTGCATTTCTTTAATCACCTTAGGTTTTGTAGGCCGAAGTGTGAGTCCTTTCGTGATTGTTGGGTGTTGTCCTGGAATTTTTATAGGTCACTTGTAGGAATCTTTGCTGTCTTCGTCGAGTTGACACTATGCCCTGAGAACTCGTGGTCGTCTTGGCTGGCTTGACATTCTGAGATCAGAAACTCCAGATTCGTGGGGTCCTGGCAACCGCCTTCAGGGACATTATGTTTCTGAGGCAAGTTAGCAAAATCTGATGAACTCCTCTCTCCAGGTAACAGATTTTTCTCTCTCTTTTCTGGATTTGGGAAATTTCGAACTTAACCCCTGATCCTTGGGCGTTCCACTAGATTAGGTCTAGATACTGGCTTACTTTATTTCCACAGGGTTTTCTATTGGTTTGACTTACATCCTCAGCTCTGGCATGTTTAGTTTTCTTTAAATATAATGGTAGTGTTCTAATTTTCAGCCAACCCCCTTCCATATGGTGTCAAAACACAGAGTCAGTACTCCTTCTACGGCAAGAGATAATGGGAGAGAATTTCATTGGCGTCCAACTGAGCACGCTAGCCTGGGGGGGGCAGCCTTGACACAGGAACGAAGCCCTCTGGAAAAGGCTGCTTTTCAGCACACTTCCAGTGCCCTTCCAAACCAGCAGACATACTCAAAAAATGACAGGCGTGCATTTCTTCAAGGCTTCCAAGAGATGTCTTGGGACACATTAGCATGTACCCAGTGGGCCCCCATGACTCCAGAGCTGTGGAAAGGGAGACTTCTCTTCAAAGGATGCTGGGGGCGTAGGACGGAGGCTTCGATTCTTCTCTTCAATGTCCTCAAGAGATCATTCTTGACTTTGGATTATGAGTAAGGCAGAAGGCCAACGTAGGACTAATAAGCGCCAAGTCCGGCCTCTTGTTTCAAATCAAGTTTCAAGGTTG
>NW_025792973.1:6219-14051 GCF_021613505.1 Equus quagga | reverse complement strand
ACAGATTTTAATACTCTGTGGAAAATTCAACATAACTTACAAATTAAAATAGGTTACATATACTTTGAAATGAAATAATAAGAAAAACACTTAAACATTTAAAATGTAGTCTTATAAAGAGATATTATACCATTTGATACATATATTAGAAGAAAGAATAAGGCAAATATTAATGACTAATAATCTACATAAAGAATTTAGGCAAAGAATACCCAATGCAGCACATAAAAGGAAAAAGAATAAAAAAGGTCAGAGAAAATGATAATATGATAGAAAGCAGCAGTACACAAAATAAAAATATTTTAGGAAGGTGAGGCAGCATTATTCACAATAGTCACTACTTGGAAACAACCCAAGTTCCCAACAATGGATGAATGGATAAAGAAGATGTGGTATATATATACAATGAGATACTACTTAGCCATGAAAAAAGATAAAATTGTGACATTTCTGACAACACGGATAGTCCTTGTGGGTATTATGCTAGGTGAAATAAGTCAGACAGAAAGACAAATACTGTATGATTTCACTCATATGTAGAGGGTAAACAAGCAAACACATACATAAGGAGAGCAGATTGGTGGTTAACAGAGGGGAAGGGGACGATGGGAGAACAAAAGGGGTAAAAGGGCACATATGCATGGTAATGAATAGAAACTAGACTTTTGGTGGTGAACACAATGGCATCTATACACAAGCTGAAATATAAAAAAAGTACACCTGAAATTTACATGTGTTATAAACCAATGTGACCTCAGTAAAATAATTTAAAAAAAAGAAAACATGAAAATTATTGACATTTTATAAAGAATTGAATATAAATGTTGGACATCTGGGTGAGTGAAGGGTCAATGAATAGGATCTTTTTGAAAAAATTTATATTTTGAAAAAGAGGCAATCTCTGAGAATGCTTACATTCCTTTAGTTTTGTACAACATTTTAGGATACTTAAAATGCAGAAAAGTTTAGAATAACAAGTATTTTATTAACCTCTCTCTGCATTCATAAATATTAATATTATATTATATTTGTTTTCTATTGATTGACTAAAGACATATTAATTAATAAATATTAATAAAATGATAAATCTATTTGTTTTTCACCAAGTGACTGTCCCATCTTCCTCCAAAATTTCATTATTTGGTGTGCTCTATTCAAGTCCTTACTAATACTTTTAAATACATGTATGTCTTACTAAAAAGTATATAAAATTGCTGCAGGTTTAATTTTTTTTTTAAGATTTTATTTTTTTTCTTTTTCTCCCCAAAGTCCCCTGGTACATAGTTGTATATTCTTCGTTGTGGGTCCTTCTAGTTGTGGCATGTGGGACGCTGCCTCAGCATGGTTTGATGAGCAGTGCCATGTCCGCGCCCAGGATTCGAACCAACGAAACACCGGGCCACCTGCAGCAGAGCGCACGAACTTAACCACTCGGCTACGGGGCCAGCCCCAACTGCCGCAGGTTTAATTTTAAGAAAATAGAAATGGTTTCATTTTATAAGAATTCTTATCTATTTTACCACATTCACTTAGGTTTTTGTTCATGACATCATCCAGGTTGACTTTAGAGCTCTATTATGGATTTAAGTGAAGATGTACTTGGAAAGAAAATATGTTTTTAAAGATTATTATTAATGTATAAAGTCCAAAACCAATATACCATGTATGTTAACATTGTGTGAGTGGCAGTAAAGAGAAAATCTTCACAGTACCATAAACTGCAGCTCTTGTCTTCTAGGGAAAGGTATACAATTAAGTGAATTATCAAATCAACAAGGACACAAGAAAATGTGCACGAATCTTCTGTAAAGAAAGACAATGATAAAAATTCAAAATATAACAATAACAAAAAAATTGAAGAAAAAATCTATATATTATAAAACAGGAAAAAAGAGTGATAAAAAATAAAAGAATGGGAAATAAATTGAAATATGTGAAAATGATAGAAAAATCCCAATTTCTACTACTAATCGCATAATTCACAAATTAAAAGCAGAAATATGCAAACAATTTAAAAAACAATAGCTATATTTGCAAAAGAAAACTCTAAAAAATAGGAAAGTTAGAAGTTCTATAAAGAACGGAAACACATACACTAGGAAACTATGAATCAAATAGTTTAACAATTTGAATTTCTGACAAGTGGGATTTGCTCCTGTGAGGCAAGGATGGTTTACTATCAGAAAATCCATTAGCGTAAGTTGCTATATTACTGGGGGAAATGAAGAATGTTATATGATTTTCAAAGCAGAAAAATCAAAAGGAATTTAATAATGTTCAGTGCATATTTAACATAGTAAGTCTGAAAACACCAGTAATAGAATGGAAATTACTTAATTTACCAAAGATTATATACAAACTAAAATATATTAACTGTATGATTGGGATTAAGATGGTAATGATCACTGCACAACAGTTTAACCTTGTAATGGATGTCCTTGGTAACAGGGAAAGAAAACAAAGTAAAGACAAATATGAGATTTAAGATTCAGAAAACAGTTGGTTTTTAGAGAAATGATCATCTCACTAGAAAAATCAAAAAAATCAACAGACTATTAACCTGAGAAGGTAGTTTGTCAAGATCAGCCTATAAAATTACTGAACATTCTCTCCATACCAGCAGTGATGACTTATAAAAAGTAAAATGCCATTTACAATAAAAAGATAAGTATAGGATATAGATAAATTAATGTAATTTAGAATACAAAAAATCCTCTATGGATAAAATAAATGACATGCAAGATGATTGGAAAAATAGCAATTCTATGTTGAAGGATGGGACCACAATATTATAACAATGTTAAGTATATTCAACACAATTTTTGAAAATATTTAGTTATCATAATAAAATACAAAAAGACTATTGGGATACAGTTGATTTCAAAATCCAACTTAGGATATATAGAAACTTAGTATCTGATAAAGGAGGAACTGCATATTAAAAGGACAAAAACTACTGTTACCTGGTAGGGAGAAAACTTTCTCAGTATATAGAGAAAAATAAATTTATATTTCTATTTAAACATACATAGAAATTGGACTCGATTGATTTAAGACTTGAGCAATATTATATTATAGAATTGTTTGAACATAATATAAAATAATATATTTCTAATAAGGAAGAATAGATGGTTTTTTTGACAACCAAAGATAAAATAAATATTTAATTAATTCAACTTAAGAATATTTGTCTAGTAAAGGACATCATGGCCAAGGTGAGCACACTGATACAGACTGAAAGAAGATAATTTACATGCCTAAAACAAACAAACCAATAAAATCTAAAATAAGAAATCACCTTTGAAGAGACCCCAGTTTAATTACAAATCAGGGAAATAAAAATTAGACATCAATAAAATATCACTTTGTATTAGAATGGGAAAGTTTCACAAGCTGAATAATATTAGTGCAAAACGTGGGCAGGTAAGAATATTCTAAACTGCATTTTGAAACATGGCCTGATATTAGCATCTTGGGAGCAATCTACTGGTATGCAGTTAATTTATATTTGCATATAAAATATCTCTCAGCAATTGTGCCCATGGATGTTTATACAAAATGAATTCCTGGAAATATCCAGAATAATGAAAACGATCCAAATAACTTAAAAATTGCTTTTAGTTATGAGTAACAAGTTGCCTAACATATGTGATTTTATCACAAAATTATTTGCTTTTTTAAACAAAATAGCCTAGGTTTAAGCAATTGAGATGGAAGATAAAATTTAGGCAATGCTTAACTCTTAAGAAAATAGAAGTGTAAAACAAGAGATATCTTCAATGACACAAATATTTGTTTTTAAGCCATAGAATTAACAACTAGGTAATACTGTAATATATAAATGGATTCAATTAATGACTTGAAACAGATATTCCATGTATGGGAATTTTGTAAATGATAAATAGCATTGTAAATCAGTGTAGAAAGGATCTAACTCAAGACACGATTCTGTGAAAACTGGAAATCTATATGAAAAAATACAATATTATATTCCTATCTTTTTGCTTTGATGAGAGATAACAATGATTTTAATGCAATTTATTGAAGAGGAAATATGAATGGCCAGGAAATACTGGAGACAACTATCCAAATCAGTAGGGAAAATGCATATTACTGTAAGAATGAAAAACAATTTCTTACAAACAGGTTCACAGAAGATTAAAAAAATCAAATGATTTTGATGAAAGAAGATGCTCTTTCTGTTTACAAAGCTATGAGAATATAAAATAGTCCAAGCATTCTTGCATGCAACTGGGCATTTCTTTTCAAAAACCAAATATATTTCCCTTCTAGAATATTGTTCCTATCCTTCATAACTCCCAGGTAGAGAACATCATTAACAATAAGGAGGGTGACTTAGAAGTTGAAGCAGATACTAAAAATGAAGTGGATTAATGAGGAGATAATGATTCTGAATTGAGCATGGTGAATATGAGATGAGGAAGGATTATCCAAAATATATAAATAGCAAGCATTTGGTAGCATCTAGAATTCAGAAAAAAATGAGTGAAGACATATAGATCCAGTCATCATAATTATGAACCAAAGAGGAGGAGGACACATCTAAAGATCTTGGGATATCAGATTATTCCAAGGAGGAAAAATTAACGAAATGTATGGTATTTGGAGATAGTGACAAGACAATCAGTAGTGGAATCTGGAAAGAATAACCACAAGTGACAAGTTTCCAAAAAAGAATAAATTAGAATTGTGCTGAAACCTCAAGTCAAATGACTCCCAGAAGGAAACCACTTGAATTGTCAGTTTGAAAATAATTGGTGCATTTGAACAGAGCTTGATTTAATGGTAATAATGCCCAAAGCACAATGAGTGTTTCTCTTCATTTTATTTTAAAATGAGAAATCCAACTGCCTGTTTGTTGTGTAAACTTTTGGAGTTAACAGTGAAATACTAATTCAAAATGACAAAAGGTAAAAAAAAAAAAAGTGAAAACTGAGTCATTAATATATGACTGAGCCAGGAGATACATGGGAAACAAATATTAACAGTTTATACCATTAATCTAGAAAGTGACAGAATTCTATTTTAATCTTAAATATGAATAAGATTCACATTTTCAAGATGGTAAATTAATCTTATATAAATTGGAGTGAAGAAAGATGCATGTGTCTTGGAATTTAAAGGAGAAATGTGATTTGGAAAGGCAACGGACTGTGGAAGAGGGAAGATACTCCAAGGAGAGAAACCTCCTGAGAAGAGACCTAAGCTCAGATTTGTGTGTTGTCTCTTCGATCCATAAGTAGAAACGCAGTTTGTATTGAGAAACAGAGAACAGATGGCTTCAATACCTTCTGCAATCCTCAAAACAAGATCAGTGAGGACATGAAAGTCTGTTCTGCAGCAAATTTGAACCAGTGAACCCTTTTGAGAAGGAGAGTGATGCAATCCAATGATGCTTTGGGTAAAACCCAAAAGTAGTGTTAGATCATGAAAGAGGAGAAAATTAGTTTTATCCATAATGTCAGGAAGTGAAAATGCAAATAAAAAGATTTTTTAAAAAGTACTGATGAGCTTTTTCAAAAGGCATTCGCAATCCTTTCTGTGAGAAGAGGTTTGAAGTTTCTGTCAGGAGCCAAGGACAGTTTTTGCATGCCATTTTATCTATAACATAGAGCCTAGCTTTTGTGTCTGTATTTGGATGTGGGAATGTGACATCCATTGGCAGAATGCAGCACACTCAGGGCAGACACTTGGGCTCAGTGAGCCCAATCTGCATTCAGTCAACTCCCTCTTGCCTCATTTTTCTCCTCCTTATTTCTTAGTCCTCTCAGTTTATCTTCAACTCCAAGACTTTTTCCTTCATTATTTGCTGCTTTTCAATATTACGTGGCTGTGTCTGGCTTTACTCAGACAACATGATTCTCCTCCTCTCTTCTGTCCACCCCACTATTTTCAATTTCCATTTTGACCTGTAAATATAAGTGTAAAAGAAACATAAGTTACCTGTTTAACTACAGCTGTGTTGTATGTTTATAAAGTCAGCAATGTGTCAAACCGTGGCTCTTTATTTCATACTTTGAAGATTTGATGAGAATTCATGATATTAATAAGCTTGTGAGGAAACTATTACACGACACATATACAGTGAAATAACGTGCACTGTCTCTTAAAAGCATACCTCTAACACCTCTACCAAGCCATCATGCACTCTCTCTCTCTATATATATATACATATATACATATTTGAATACATAAAAATAAATGTATTATTCCTAATATCATATTACTGACTAAGGCTTTGCATACATATGTTTCACTTGGGGGAGACTGAGTTGATTGGGTTTGGAAATAAAGGCCTTGACGACCATGAAAGATTCTTCATGCCAGTTTCCTGTGATAGGGCAGTAAAGGAAATGAGAGTTTGTGACATTAGTTTTGAGAAAAAGTGAGCTGATAAAATATAACGTAATAAAATATTGTATTCATGTATCTTCATATTCATGTTCAATTTGAAGAAACAACAAATCATAAAAAAGAAAAATATATAGTCTCCACCTCTCTGCTTACTAAAGTTAAATATTGCATTTCTCTGTTGAGAAATAACAATTCAAAACTGTGAGTCTTAAATTTATCAAAATCTTCCTGACAGTAATAGAGACCAGTTAGTCTTGATTTGTTCTACTGTCCCACACTGTGATTCTTTAGGAGAGTTCTGATACAGACTAAATGAAGAGATGATTTTCCTTATGTGGACAGAGAGTGAAGAGGTATAGTGTTAAAATATACCAGTTTGTTAGTGCACAAGGGTTGTAAAATGGAGCCATGAGAAAAATCTTAGATGGCAAATGAGACCTAATTATAGAGTCAGCTCCAGTCATTTGTTAATAATGGAGACACAGCAGCACAGCAGGAAATGATTACAGTGCTCCATTAAACAATTTATCTTCTATAAGCTGCTCCAGCAAATTCGATTTGGAGGTTTGGACACAGAATGAACTGCAGGATGTCAGTAAACTTTCAGTTCCTAGATGATCCCAGCTATGTGAGTAGGATCGAGGCTTAAAGCAGTATATGGCCCCAGTTAGGCAAAAAGCTAAATAAGAATACAAATAAATACAGATCAAAGAAATATACGGTCCATGGAGTTCCTCAGGCTGCAAAGCTTTCTCAGCACTCCTGATCTCCTAATTTAAAAACTAGTTAATTATGGGGGCTGGCCCCATGGCTTAGTGGTTGCTTCATACACTCTGCTTCGGTGTCCCGGTTTGCAGGTTCAGATCCCAGCCACGGAACTATACCACTCATCAGCCATGTTGTGGCAGAGACCCAAAAATAAAATAGAGGAAGATTGGCACAGATGTTAGGTCAGGGCTGATCTTTCTCAAGCAAAGGAAAAAAAGGAGGAAGATTGGCAACAGATGTCAGCTCAGGGCTAATGTTCCTCAGCGAAAACAAACAAAAAAATAATTAATTATGTAATATAAGTCCAACTTGAAAAAGTTGATTAGTCTGATATTCTGTGTATAATTCAAGGATGTGGCACAATTGCTTGAAACTTTATTTTGTAGAAAAAAAAATGTCAAATTTTTAGAAGGTGACGACGTAAGTAATCAGTAAGCGTGAAAAAATCATAAGCATTTTGCAATCTTAATTATTGCCTCTAGGTTTTTGGGTTTTTTAAGGGGTGGCATATAATGTAGTGTTGCACAAGGATGAATGACAGACTAAGCTTTTAGAAGGTTTTAAATGGGAATTGTGTGCAGAAAGAATGAAAAAAGTAAAGATTCTTTAAAAAAATTAAGTGACGTGTTGTAGTTATCCACTCAATAAGGACTGGGTTTCTAGACAAGCATTCTAAATATGAGAAACAT
>NW_025792973.1:0-1151 GCF_021613505.1 Equus quagga | reverse complement strand
TTTATGAGAAACAATCACTATGCCTTAAACTGTTGTTTTAAAACTCCGTTGTAACATCCCCACTATATTATTTCCTTCACTGAATATCACATTAATACAAGCTTAGCAGCTCTAAATAACAACTATTTATTATCTCATAGTATATATGAATAAGAATTTTGGTGTGACTAGTCTGTGGTATTCTGCTTAAGGTATCACAAGGTGGCAATCCATGTGCTGGCTCGGGGCACAGTTTCCCCTGAGGATCAGGGTCATATTCCAAGCTCATGTAGTCATTGAAATAATTTATTTCTTGTCCCTGAGTAACTCATGCTAGCCTGCTTCTTCAAGGCCAGCAGGAGAGTCTCTCTGACCTCAGGGACGGCCTAAGGGAGGAGCTGGTGATCTCAGCATGATGACAGAGTGAAGTTTCCTGGGACTCCCTCCCCTCCAACATACAACGAAAAGGGGCATCCACACTCCAAAAGATCACTTCCTAACACAACAGAAAAAAAATGACAGAGAGACACAGAGCCACACAATGGATGAAGAGCAGAGAGGCTGGAGCCCCCGTCAGATGAGCTGGAATGGGGTAGGAGGGAACTTCACCCCTCAACTAAAGACTGTGATCCACGACCATGGGAGGTTCTGTGAGGGAAGGAATGGGGGAAGTGATGCTCATTTGCAGGATCACCAAGGACTCATTAGTGCCCTTGCAGCCTAGAGGGAAGCCCTCTAATGGGGCAAAAGCTTTTGCAGGGGGGTAACATCGTTAAGCCAACACCTGAGGAGATCAGATAGTGAAAGTGAGAAAGCCCTGAGAGCACACCGGAAAAAGTGCCCCTCCCGCAACCTGCCCAGTGCCTGGTATCTCGGCTGAAGGTGGAGGGCTCAGAATACCCAGCTCTCAACCCCCATCCAGAGGCAATACTCAGTAACTGAAACCAAATAATATCAGAATGCAAAAGACCCAACCTATCTCCTCTAATGACATCAGACAGTATATCAAATCTCCAGACCAGAAAGAAAATGACAAGCACTCAGAATTCAGTCCTGAGGACACAGGAATATGTAACCTAAATGAGAATGAATTCAAAATGGCTATCATCAAAAAACTCAAGTTGGTAGAGGTATTAAGGCCACTCCATCAAGAAGAAATAACACTTAAAAAT
>NW_025792972.1:0-1201 GCF_021613505.1 Equus quagga | reverse complement strand
GCAGAGGTGTGGCCTGTTGATGAAGAGCCAGTGCATTTAATTGATTTCAATTACTGAACGTAATTGGTATTTTAGAAGTAGGCATACATATACATGGCACGAAATTCCAAACAAATAAGAAAGTATGTACTATGTATCTTTCCCACCCTTTTCTCCCCTTTTTCTTGTCTGTGTACCTTTCAGAATTTTCTTTCCATTTATCTTTCAGAATTAATTTAGCATAGGAAGCATAAATAAAGTGATGTTGTTTTCTTCAGAAATGGAAACATATGATAGACACTGTTTTTCCTCTTTCTTGTTTTATTGAATAATTGGAACATATCTTGCGCATATAATTTTCTTTGATGGCTCTACCATGTTGTTTGATAGAAGTGCAACACAACTTTTCTTTAATCCCATATTCGTGGATATTTAGTTATTTAAAGTCTTTTGATGTGAATAATAATGCTGACACAAACCTCATGTATATAAGTCCTTGTGCACGGGTATGAGTGTATGTATATATAGAAGAAATTCCTAAGAGTTGAATTGATGGATGAAAGGGGATCAGTATTTTTAATGTTGATATTGTCTTATTGCCCCACCAATGTAGGAATTTGCACTCTCACCAAAACAGTGTAAGGTTGCTTTCATTCCTTGCTTATTGATTCAATATTATCAAATTTTTTATCTTTGTCAACTGGAGAAGTGATAAATTGTATCTTGTAAGTTTACAAATTTGTTTTAAGGTAGGCTAATCACTTAATTACATAATCACTTTTATATGTTTATTTCCTCTTCTGTTAAATATCTGTTCCTATTGTTTGCCCACAGATTATTGATCTTTTACATATGGATTTTTAAGTGCTTTTTAAATTAAGAAAATTAGCACTCTCTATTTGTATTACAAGAGGCACCCAGGTGATCCTGGGGGTACCTGGGGTACCTCCTAGTGACGCCATGCTCAGTGGTCAAAGTTAATGGAGAACCCCTGTAACCTTCATTAAGCTGGACCACCAGGGGCTGGTATCCCTTGGGTATGAAGGTTTGGGTCTCTTAACAGGCATAGAATATCAACTGGCTGAAGTGCCAGTTGGAGGTAAAGGGAATAAGTCATAGAGGAAGGGTGGTAAAGAGAATTCTAGATTCCTGTCCCCTGGTCTGCATACCCTGTGTAATCCTTCTTTGAGGGGTTCCCCTTGACCTCTTTACCTGTAAATAT
>NW_025792971.1:0-5496 GCF_021613505.1 Equus quagga | reverse complement strand
GTTTCAGACAGAGTGTTAATGTCGCGGAAATCTGTGAACACTGCATCAATTTTGTAAAAGCTCGAAGTTCACTTGTTAAGTTTTCAAGTTTCAGTTTTGGCTAATGTATATCATTTTAAAATAAATTGGCCTAACTTTAAAATGTCCTTTAAACGTTTTAGTCTTGATGCATCTTTCCTTTCTTGAAAAATAATGAAGTGAGTGATAGTTCGTATTAGAAAATGGATTAGGCAAAAGGAAAGCAAAGGTTTTTATTTTGAGCGTTTTAAAAAGTTTACACACGGTCTTAGTCCGTTAGGGCTGCTATTTTTAAAAAAATAATGCTGCAGACTGGGTGGCTTATAAACAACAAACTTTTTTCCCCACAGTTCCGGATTTGGAAGTCCCAGATCAAGATGGCAGCCTGGTCGGGTTCTGGTGAGACCCCTCTTTGGCGTTCCAGATGCTGGCTGGCTGTGTCCTCACATGGTGAATGGATGAGCCAGCTCTTGGGGCCTGTGGTATATGAGCACAATTCTCAATCATAAGGGATCTGCCCTCATGGCCTAATCACCTCCCAGGGGACACAAAACTTCAGACCATAACAGACATTCGAAAAGTATGGAAAACCATACTTTTCTTTTCTTTTTTGGTAAGGAAGATTGGCCCTGAGCTGACATCTGTTGCCAATCTTCTTCTTTTTTTTCCTTCCCCAAAGCCCCAGTACATAGTTGTATATCCTAGTTGTAGGTCATTCTGGTTCTTCTACGCAGGCCTCCACCACAGCATGGCTTGATGACTGGTGTGTGGGTCTGCGCCTGGGATCCAAACTGGTGAACTCTGGGCCTCCCAAGTGGAGCACAGGAACTTAACCACTCAGCCCCAGGGTCGCCTCGCTTAACAGTTTTCTAGTTCTCAACATGGTAGATTCATCCCTTTATGATCCTCATGGGCTTTTAGGATCATCAATGAAGCGATATCAGGGGCATACATGCTAACGTTTACATCTGACACATCAGTTTACCTACTTGTACAATGATTTACTACCCACAAGAAAAACGTAATTATACTGAAAATAACAGTTTCCTTTTTTTTTTTTTTTTTTGCACTTTTCATGGTTCTAGTCTTTCCAAAGTGAAGCAGGATTTTGAGTAATGTCTTCAGTGTGGTTATCTACCTGGATTTTTATGCAAAAGAAAAAAAATCGAACTTCTCTGTGATAGTGGAGAAGAGAAGGAGAGGCAGGTGCCTGGGCAGAAAGTCCCAGAACACCCGAGGTTAGACTGGTGTGGCTGTATGGTTGGGTGTTACAGAGGATGGGCCAGCCCACGAAAGTGCTGGAATGCCGCATCGTTAGAAAACCAGAGCCATCCTTAAGTTGTGTAATCAAAGGATAGGATTTCCTTATTTCTGTTTCCGAATGTGACAGACGCTTCTCTTCTCTAGTCGGGAGGTGTGGATGCGCCAGGAGGCATCTGTGGGGAAGGTAGGCAGTTGTGCGCAGGCGCCCTGGACCATGCTGGCTCCACGTGAACTAGGGGCCTACGCGAAAGCGCTTTGGGGCCACGGCTTAGGGCTGGGGGGAGGCCCGGGGTGGGCTGCGGGCTTAGGGTGGGCTGTGGTCGGGGGGGCTTGAGGGGCCTGGCGACCGTTGCAGCGCGTTAGGGTCTGTGAAGCATGGCTGGGGAAATGTCCCTTATTAATCCCCGCCTTTAGCGTCCTCAGCAGCCCTGCCGGGTTAATGGAGGGGCTCTGAGCCAGGCAGGGGTTCCTTCGACGACCCGAGGGGCAGCAGAAAGGGGCAGAGCCGGGGGGATGGCCCGTGTCCCCAGTTTGGCTCCAGAGCAACGTGTGCAAGAGCAAGTGCTGTGGGCCAAGGCGTTGCTTACCAGTGGGCTGATTTTAATCTGTTATTCTTTCATTTTTTCCTTGTCTTGCGTACATGTGTCCGCAAATGCCCTCCAATATTTGTCATTACTTATTGTTTCTGCCTTGTTTATAAATGGAAATGTGACTTTAAAGTAAATATAAGTATTACAGTTTTTAAATTCTCATGTGGACCGTAGCATATAGAAATGTATAGCTGGATCAAGGGAGGGCTGGACGTCCGTGGGTAAAATGCCCTCCTCGGGGCATCGCAAGGGGCGCGATAAGGGGAGTTGTGAAGACAGCGGGAGATGCACCACGGGGCCTGAGGGGCTCGTGTTTCAGAGCTGGTCTGCTGTGTACTTGCTCCAAGATCTGGGGCACGAGAGGATTCCGTTTTTTTCTTGAGATGCATATATTAATATTAATCTTTCTAGCTTTCATGGATGATGAAATAATATGGTGGAAGTACTTTGTAGGTTAAATTCCGTGACTATGATACAGAAATAGAAATACCTGAGGAAACTTTTCATAATAATAAATACTCATCAATAAATAAATTTCACACTCATAAATAAATTTCACTCTCATAAATATTCCATATTTATTATTCATGAGAATAAATACTTCACATTATATAGAAGTGTATAGAGTTGGGAGCTAGTGGTAATGCAAGGTGGGATATGATTAGTTGTTGAATACATTTACAAAGTGCAAGAAGTATAAGAAGATACATTACTATATCTGTCTGTCCTATTGGTTCTGTTTCTCTGGAGACCCTAATCCAGTTAGACACACAGAGAAAGTCCAGCTCCCAAGGCCCAGATTCACAAAGATGCCTGAGACTGAAGCTGGACAAGAACAGAGGACACTGCCCTGCCCCACTCTGTGCCTCAAAAGCAATTAACAATTGACAAGCAGTTTTAATAACAAGTAACAAGCAGTGGCCTCTACCACAAGGGAGGGTCAGGCCTGGAGACACTGGGAGGCAGAGTTGTGCAGAGATGACTGGAAGCTGAAGGCAGGCAAAGCAGGAACACTGAGTAAAACCTTATGGCATCTGAGTGCCCACCCTAAGCACAGGCAACTCTCGGGAAATACAAGCCTAAGGTGCACAAAGGGAACCATAGCAACAACCCCCACCAGCTCCCCTCCTGGGTAGACTGACTCAAACCCCATGCTCACAGCCAGACAGGAGAAACGGGATTCCACTTCTAGGCACAAATACTATTTATCTCAGTTTCTAATTTCCTTCTACACATGATGTCTATAATTTAATAAAATTATGAAACATTCAAAAAAAGCAAGAAAAAAAATGTACATTACCAAAAGACCAAGCAATCAACAGGCCAGACTCAGAAACAGTCCAGAAGTTGGACAAGGATTTTAAAATAACGAGGACTGAATAAAATATGTGGGTAACATGAACTACAAGAAGGGGAATTTCAAGAGAGAGACGAAAACCACGAGTCAAAAATCAGTGGCAGGAATCCAAAGCCCTGTCGGAGATGAAGTCTTCCTGAGCAGGGATATCAGTAGACTCAGCACAGTTGACGAAGGAATCAGTGAACTTGAAGACGGGTGGAGAGAAAGTCCCCACACTGAAACAAAAGCTAAAAATGAGTGAGAAAAAGAAACAGAACAGAATATCCAAGAGCTGTAGACAATATCAAACGGATTAACATACGTATAACTGAAGGCCCAGAAGGAGAAAGGAGAGGACATGCAGAAGAAATACATGAAGAGATTTGGTTGAGACTCTTCTAAAAATAATGAAAGACACCGAGCCACAGGTCCAAGAATCACAGAGAAGCCCGGGCGGAATAAACACAGAAGCAAGCAAACAAACAAAAGTCTAGACGCTTCATATCCATGCTGTTAAAACCAAAGATAAAGACAAAAACTTAGAAATAACCAGGGGAGGGGCCGTCCAGTGGTGTAGTGGTTAAGTTCGTGTGCTCCGCTTCAGTGGCCTGGGCTTCGACCTAAACGTAGCTCATCAAGCCATGTTGTGGCGGCATCTCACAGACAAAGTAGAGAAAGATTGGCAACAGATGTTAGCTCAGCAACAATCTTCCTCACCAAAAAATAAAAAATAAAAATAAAAAAAATAACCGGGGAAAAAAACGTTATATTAGAGACATAAATATTGTAATTACAGATGATTTCTTGTCAGAGCCTGCCATTCAGAAGACAATGGCGTGGCATCTTTATAATACTAAAGAACAAAAGTGTCAACCCAGATTTCTATAAACAACAGAAATTTCCTTCAAATATGAAGGTGAAATAAAGACTGTCCAGCTAAAAAATGCTGAGATAATTCATTGTCAGCTTTCCTGCGCTGAAAGAAATATTAGAAGAAGTTCTTCAGGCAGAAGGAATTAATGTGATACCAGACAGAAATCTTTATTTACATAAATTAAAAGCTCCAGAAATGACCAAAAGAAAGAAGATAAATATAAAGGACATTTTTCTTACATTTTATAGCTCTAAAAGATAATTGTGTAAAACAAAACTACTAATAACATATTAGGGAATTTACAGCATATGCAAAAGGCAAACATGACCACGTATGGGAGGGAGAAATTGCAACTATACTGTTGTATGTTTCTTAAACCACATGCGAAGTGGTCTAATATTATTTACAAGTTCACTGTGATAAATGGTCTAAACACCCCCTGAATAAAAAGCAGAGACTATAAGATAGGGTTAAAAATCAAGACCAATCTGTAGGCTATTTACAGGAAACTCACTGTAAATATAACTGGACTGGTTTTCAATTGCTGCCTAACAAATGACCTCAGACTTGGCAACTTACAACAACATACATTTGTTATCTCATGGTTTCTGTGGGTCAGAGGTCTGGGCACCAGCTTAACTGGGCCCTCTGCTCAGAGCTTCACAAAGCTTCAGTCAAGGGCTCAGCCACGCAGTGGTTCTCATCTGAAGCTCAGGGTCCTTTTCCAAATTCACTCGAGTTGTTAGCAGAGTTGAGTTGCTTGTGGCTGTAGGACTGAGGTCCTCCCAGAGGCTCTAGAGGTGGCCCCTCTTGATAGGCAGTTCACGGCATGGATATTTGCCTTCTGCAAAGTCAGCAGGAGAATCTCTGGCTTTTAAGGCTTTCTTGAGCAGGTCAGGTCCACCCAGTACACCCTCCCTTTTGACTAACTCAAAGCCAGCTGAGTAGGGACCCTAATTACATCTGGGGGTCTCTTCATCATTGCCATCTAAAGTGACCTCCATCCTATTCACAGGTCTGCCCCACTCAGAGGGAGAGGATTATCCAGGGCGTGCACACGAGTAGAGGGGGATCGTGGGCCATCTTAGAATTCTGTCTACCAGAACAATATAGACAGGCTAAAAGTAAAAGAATTGGGAAAGAAAAACCATGAAAATACTAACGAAAGGAAAGCTGAATGGCTACATTGATAAAAAAGTAGTCTATAGAACAAGGAACCTTACTGAAGAGAAAGACAGACATTACATAAGGATACATGTGTTAATTTACCAGGAAGACACAATCCTAAAAATGTATGCACCTAAAATAGAGCTTCAAAAGACATGAAGTTAAAACTCAACAAATCAAAAGGATAAATAAACAGATCCTAAATTATAATTGCAGACTTTAAACCTCCTTTCTTAGTAATCAGT
>NW_025792970.1:0-13324 GCF_021613505.1 Equus quagga | reverse complement strand
GAAAACCTGGGCAAAAGATGGAAACAGAGATTTCTGCCAAGAAGATCGAAAGAGGGCCAACGGGTGCATGAAAACTTGTTCACCGCCATTAAGTCTCAGGCCAATGCAAATGCAAACTGCAAGGACACAGCAGCTCACTGTGGTCAGAATGGCTATCAGGAACCAGACAGGAAGCAACAAGTGTCAGAGAGGAGGTGGCGAGAAGGGAAGCCTCCTGCACCGTTGGTGGGAGGGCAGAGCGGTGCAGCCACTACACCAAGCGGTGTGGAACTGCCTCAGAACTTTAAGAATCCATGTCCCATATGATCCAGCTATTCTTCTGTGGCGTGTTGATCCAAAGAACTCGGAAACACTACTGCATAGTGTTCAAGCAGAATCTGTCTAAAGACTGATGTCTATCACTGTGGATTATTCACTTGTGATTTCTGTTGGCCTTCCACTTGACAGGACCTTATTTTCTTTTCCATAGTCCAATCATCATGGTCCTTGTGAGTTATCTCCCTTTGGTATGCTTATCAGTGCGTTCTCCTTCATTCCAAGTTATGAATTTTGCATTTCTTTAATCACCTTAGGTTCTGTAGGCCGAAGTGTGAGTCCTTTCGTGATTGTTGGGTGTTGTCTTGGAATTTTTATAGGTCACTTGTAGGAATCTGTGCTATCCTGGTCGAGTTGACACTGCGCCCTGAGAACTCGTGTTCGTCTTGGCTGGTTTGACATTCTGAGATCAGAAACTCTAGATTCGTGGGGGTCCTGGCAACCCTCTTCACGGACATTATGTTTCTGAGACAAGTTAGCAAAATCTGATGAACTCCTCTCTCCAGGTAACAGATTTTTCTGTCTCTTTTCTGGATTTGGGAAATTTCGAACTTAACCCCTGATCATTGGGGGCTCCACCAGATTAGGTCTAGATACTGTCTTACTTTATTTCCACAGGGTTTTCTATTGGTTTGACTTACATCCTCAGCTCTGGCATGTGTAGTTTTCTTTAAATATAATGGTAGTGTTCTAATTTTCAGCCAACCCCCTTACATATGGTGTCAAAACACAGAGTCAGTACTCCTTCTACGGCAAGAGATAATGGGAGAGAATTTCAGTGGAGTCCAACTGAGCACGCTAGCCTGGGGGGGCACCCTTGTCACAGGAACGAAGCCCTCTGGAAAAGGGTGCTTTTCAGCACACTTCCAGTGTCCTTCCAAACCAGCAGACATAGTCAAAGAATGCCAGGCGTGCATTTCTTCAAGGCTTCAAAGAGATGTCTTGGGACACATTAGTATGTACCCAGTGGGCCACCATGACTCCAGAGCTGTGGAAAGGGAGACTTCTCTTCAAAGGATGCTAGGGGCGTAGGACAGAGGCTTCGATTCTTCTCTTCAATGTCCTCAAGAGATCATTCTTGACTTTGGATTATGAGTAAGGCAGAAGGCCAACGTAGGACTGATAAGGGCCAAGTCCGGCCTCTTGTTTCAAATCAAATTTCAAGGTTGAATCAGCACGGCCTCCCCATCTACTTGAGTAGATCACAATGTTCTCCTCTCAGCGCTTGTCCCTCTATTATCGCTTCTTCCCAGTGATTCCTTTCTTATCCCTTGAATCAGCGTCTCTTTGATCTCTTCAAGTTTCTGTGCCTGGTTCCTGTTGGGAAAAGCTGTTTCTGGGTATCTCTCACTTTACTATCGCAGCCTAGGCAAATACTCGACCTGGAAATATGCGGCCATCTTTGGTGACATGTTCACCATGATGTGATAAACACCCTCGGATTTTTCTAAGTTATCCTGACAACGTCCATGGACACAGTGTTTGAGAGCCATCTCATACCAGTCTGAAGACTCCATCTTTCCAGGTAGGATAGTTCTCCTTGTTCTGCATTTCTTATCAGTTTCTAAGATTCTCCTCGAACATTGAAAGGTCTACTACCTTCCCTCCAGAGACCGGTTTCTTTCCTTTAAGATTATCCTGGGTTTTACCTCTTACCTTTTGTGGATATGGCCAAATGGGTGGATTTTCCACAGAGAAAGTCCTGGAGTCCCTCCCAAGTTGAATTTGCCCAGGCAATCCTCTGACTCGTGTGATCACCTGGCAGTCTGACAATTCCACCTTGTTGGGTCACATGTCTTCCTTCCTTCATCATTTGGGGACGTGTACCTGATACGTTCATAGATTGTAATATTCTCATGGTTCCTTTTCTGGTGCGTATTGATAAGTTCTCCTCACAATTTCTACTTCTTTATGATCTCTATGCCGACCAGACCATGAAATCTGGATTTCCCATTGCTATTAATCTGATCCCCACCCGTGATGCTAGGTGGTGCTGCCCGGGCCGCTCAAGAGGAATGTGGGCACTTACTTGCTACACCACAGCGCCGGCCCTGAATTGGACTTTTGGAGCAATCTTTCGCTGAACTTGGGAAGAAGCTGGTCTTTTTCGATCATTCCTGAAGGTAATTAGTAGTGACCTCATAGAGGGTAACATTTTCCCTTGGTTCATGAGTTTAGCACGGAACACATTCTCTTTGTAGTAATCATCTTAATCTATTTGCAATGGTCGACCATTCTGTAGCATCATTAAGCATTTTGAGGAGCTTCACAATCCTTAGAAGTTCATCTCTCTAATCTCTTTCAGCATCAAAAGCTTTATGCCTCAAATATGCACGCCTTTTAGGATTTTTTCTTTCCCTCTGGGAACCACCAATCCAATGGGAAGTCTGGTATCCAAAGCTAGAATGCTCAGTTTGGCAACAATGAAATTCTCTCCCCCTATCCCTCGCCATAGAAGAGTATTGCTTATGTGCTTTGACACCAGATGTGAGGAAGTTGACTGAAAATTAGAACATTACACTTATATTTAATGAAAAATAAACATGACAGAGATGACGATGCAAGTCGAACAACTAACAAATCCTACAGAAATAAAGTAAACCAGCATCCAGACGTAGTCTACTGAAATGATCAAGGATCCAGGGTCCACTTCGAGCGTCCCCAAATTCAGAAAAGAGACATAAAAATATCTTACCTGTAGGGATGAATTCATCAGATTTGTCTAATTTATCTCGGAAACATTATGTCCATATGGTGGTTGCCAGGACAACCTAGAATTTGGAGATTCTGATCTCAGAATGTCAAACCAACCAAGATGACCTCGTGTTCTCAGTGCTCCATTGGACCTATTCTAGGATAGCAAAGATTCCTTTAAGTAAACCATTGAAATTCAAAGACAATACCCAAAAATCACGAAAGCACTCACACGTCGGCCTAGAGAACATATGGTGACTAAAGAAATACAACATTAATAACTTGAATGAAGGAGAAGGGACTGATAAGCATATCTATGGGAGACAGCTGAGAAAGACCATGACAATTGATGTGGATTAAGGCTGCCCCAGCTCGAAAAGCCCAAGGTTATGTGGTGTACATGCAGAACTATATGACCCGGTGAATTTCTTTTGGTATGAATTAGAGGTGCCCCAGTGAGAGAAGCCCAGGTCATGCTCACCTACATGCATATCTATATGGCCAGATTAGTATCTAATATTATATGACCACACAATAACCAGACCCCATCTGAACTGAAATCATTTAATGATGTTTACATCATATTTTCTTTTTCCAGTAAAAATAAGTCATGTACCCATGACTCATAAAATTAGCCCTTACCCTCAACTCAGGGCAGCAGCAGGAGCTCTGACTGCCCATGGGTCCTTTCCGCATTCAGCAGCAGCAGCAGCTCTTCACTGCTCATCGGTCCTGTCCCCATGCATGCAGCTCTACACTGCCCATAGATCCTGTCCCCATGCAGCAACTCTTTACTGCCCATGGGTCCTGTCCCCATGTTATCCTGTAACATTCTCTAAATAAAAGAGCACCACTACCAGACGTTGAGAGTCCAAGAAATCTTTCAACTCTTCAGCTCGCTGAGCCTGCATCATATCTTGTGTCCTGTATGGGGAACTTGCTTCATCAGTTTTTCAGCTCGACTTCTGGTAAGTGCCCCTTTCTTCCTGGTGCCTCTCTCTTTTTCGAGGATGGATCTAAACTCACTTCTCCATCAGGAACTTTCTTGGTTAGCTCTATGAATCGATGTTTGCTGCCCATGGCTACTCTATGGGGCAAATCATGGCATTCAGCTTGAAGAGAATCAGTAGCTTAAGCCTTAGGGTGACGTAGCATGAATTAATCCATTCCTTTCTGAGTCTATCTCTAATATATAAATGTTACCTGGGCATGCATAGGCCACTTTAGTCATTAGGAAGGTTGGAAACCTGCAAGACTCCGGTGGAAGGTTTCTTCTCCTAAGGCTGGATTGGGATACCTCCCATGGCACCTGACCAGGCTCTGAACTGTGCAAATGTCCCAATCGGGAATCGAGTTCAAGGAAACTACCAAAGTCTAACATTTGCTTGAGTATGGGAAAGCCTTCTTCAGAGAATGACTCCAACACGCAATTGGGTAGAATGTCCCTCAGAGTGGCAGAAAATTCCTCACACTTTTTCTCCATTATGTTCTCTCTTAAACTTCTCCTTTTGTCTCGGGGACCATTCACCAGGCACCTATTACTGCCAGGCAGAATAGGAAAGATGTTCACCAGGCACCTGTTACTGCCAGGCATCCGAGGGAAGGTATACAAGGGATGCAATGCTGGCAGACACCCCCGTCACCCCTTGCTATAGGAACCCCACAGTAGGAACAGCAGGTAGGATGCTGCCGTAGGTTCAGGGGGCATTTTCAAGGTAATGGATGTGTCTCTTTCATCTTTGTTAGAGATACAATGGCCATTTTCGTCTCCTTTTGAGCTTTGCAACCGGAAACAAAGAAATCTTTCAACAGTCAAGTCCTCCAACACTGGGAGCCCCAACTTTGGCTTTCTGGGCCTGGCGACCCCAAGTAGGGTGCCCTCTGTTGGCGGTTGACTCATTGAGTATTTTAGTCACCTACTGAGTTGGCTATGAGGGTAGGAAATCTGTGATTTTTTCTGTGAACAGTCGTGCTACGGTAGTGTGCCACAGCACGGGAACTGTTGTGTGACTCTTATCTTGAGAACCCTATGAGCGGCCATGAGGGTGAGGTCTGTTGTCTTTTTTTCCTTTCTTTGTTTTGGTCATCATCTCCTCTGTTGTCACCAAGTCGAGGTTAAGATCAGGCTGGACCTGATCAGAACCTGCACCTTCTGTGAAATTGAAAAACTTGAAAACATTTTTCAAGGGACTTAACTCTCAACCCGGGTACTTGGAGCCCCGGCCCCCAGTCAGTTCCAGGCCTTTGTAGGCACTCCACCCTTCTCCACTCCACTGTCAGTTGCACACTGGCTTACTGCCATGGGGAATGCCATAAGCATCCCCAGAGACTCACCACTCAGGGTTATTCCAACTAATTAGAAACACTTTCAATTGTCTGGGTTATGGCAGAGAAACTGCAGCTGGGAGACAGTTTGTGAGGTTTCTCTGTGCGTTTATGATTCAGTTGGACAGGTAGATCAACCTAGAACGTCCTTCAAGTTACAGTCCAGTTTTTGAGAAATCAAGAGCAACCGTCCTTAGAAAGTCTTTGCAAGACTGGAAAGACAGTTCTAGAGGCAGCTCAGTTTCGACCTAGTTCCTTTATCATGAAAAGGATTATCATCTCCCCTCTCCAGGAACTACTATCTAGCCAATCAGTCTTAAGACTCAAGAAAAAAAAAGAAAAAAGGAGGGGAAAGGATAAATGGCCATAAGGGTGTCATTGCAAAAAGTATAGCATCTAGAGAGTCTTCTCCACAAGCATTAGTATAAAGGCTCAAAACAAAGTTTGGATTCATAACTGGTGAGCTTTATATTATTGTACTTGATTCACGGCAGTAGCTTTTAAAACAGTAGTTGTACGCTCTCTGTGTATGTGTGTCTATGTGTACGTTATACATGTGATATTTTTACCCTTGGATGGTATGGCCAAAATTAAGATATGTTTAGTTGGCTTAAAGTAAGTGCTTTCATAAATTCTAAATGTAGTAGAAATTAACTCAGTGCCTTTCAAAGTTAACATCATGTGAATTAACCTTTGGTAAATGAAAGCTTCTTTAAGTTTGTTGGTTTGATTGAAAATAGTCTTGTCAGAGTTGTCAGTATTTGCATAGGATGCAGGCATTCAGCCTCGGTTTACTAGTCATATAAGTTCACGTTGTCTGTTAAATTTGTCAGCGAAATAATATATTTAAATGATGACCAGTTTTGTCTAATGCCTCATGAGGTTTCCGTAGGTAATCTGAACATAATTGTTGGAAACAAATGGTTTAAATACATAAAACTCATAAAAGTGAATGCAATAACATTTATGGTCTCTATACTTGGGGGAAAAAAACAGCTTCAAATTCTTTTGGTAACAATCTTGAATTTTGCCAAGTAAAGTTAAATAATAAATATCTGAATATCTGGATCATTTTTGGATAGGATGAAACACTGAATCATTATTAATAAACATATCTAAGTTATCTACTTTTGGCTTCTTATGGAAGAGGCTAAAAGCGTGTGGGTGTATTAAAAAGCATGCCTTGTGTTTTGTTGTAAAGCGGCGTGTTTCTAAACTTATGAAGTGTTTAGAATGCTGATATAAAAGACAATCCATAATTGTTTACCTTTTTAGTGTTTACTAGGTCTGTTAAGGGTTAAAGTTCTAATTACTTTATGGAATTAAACCTACTGGAAACTACTAAGGAAAAGAGCTTTGTAGTCAAGGAGGTGAAAATGGATGTTTTCAGTAAAAAAGGTATAAAGAATGGAAATATTTTTGTTTGATGGGTTAAGAAAGATAAATTTGTCGTGATGTACTAGAAAGGAAAAAACAAAGACTTTGGGTCAAATTCTGAAAACAAAAAAGAAAGTTGTAGAAGGTTTGTGAAGGAGAAATTCTGAAAGGAGTTTTATGCCTGGTCAAGTAGACTAAAGTAAGTTCAATTAAGTGCATGAGTTTGAAAGTTCAAAATAAGTAGGTGCAGAAATTCAAATTTGGTTTTCTCTAAAAGGATACATTTTCTTGAACTTTTGATCTGCTCTTGGTAAAGAGGTCTTAAAAGCTATTCCTTTGAGTAAGTCTACCTAAGAGACAAATCTGTTTTGTGAAAATAATGACTGAGGTCACTCTTAAGATTTTTGACTCTGTTATCACTTTGAATAGATACCCGAGCATTGCTTCACAGCCAGTGTTGCTTTCTATTTGAACAAGCATTTGAAAAGCTTTTGATATGTTTTGACAAGCTTCTCCCTCAAAAATATTCAAATGCTGAATGAAGGCTTTCTTTTGACCTGGTAGGCAGAAGAAAAATTACTCTGAGGATTTTCAGAGGGCCCCTGAGACTTCTCGAAGACATTTGCTCTCTCTTCCTATAAGAAGGAAGATATTAAACTAATTAGGCTTACTTGGTCTATTAAATTACATGGGAAACATTGTGAAATAAGTGATGATAGACTTCCTTAGGTGGTATAAGATGGGTAAATGTTATTAATATAGGTGTCTTAAAATTATATAGCATTCCCAAGAGTCTGATCTTTCCTGGTTAACAGTCATAAGTCCAATTATTATCAGCAAGTGTTATATGTCACTTAAGTAGCCAAGTTTCTTTGTCAATTGCCCTTTTGAGTCCTTTGTCCATTTCCAGGTAGTTGGTGTTTTACTCTGATGCTTTTTTCTTTTGCAAATATGCTTCATCTTCTGAGAAATTCCAGGAAAGGGTTCTGACACAAAGGTTCTAAACGACAGGTTTCTGATAAACCTTCAGATTGTAAAACTGAATGGAGTAAGAAATTACAGAATTCTAACAGAAACTATGCTCATCGATCTGCTAACAGAAAACTCAGCTCAAGAATTGATTATACAGGACTGTGTGAACTGATGAGGATGGTTGTAATTTTTTAGAACTTCTGTTTGAAATATTGTTGAGTTTTGATGTTTTGTTTTGTTTTCTCGTAAGGAAGGGAAGCTTTTTCTCTTTTCTCTTATGCTAACAATGACTTACAGCCATTTGGTGAAATTATACCTTCACGACCAAAACTGAAACATTTATCTTTTTCTCCATAACTTATCTCTAAGGAATTTGGAAACCCTTTGTCGCTGAGTATGGTTATTTAGTGTCAATATTTGCATAAGTTCCATAAGAATCTGTTCTCCTTATAACAGGCCACATTGGTTATACTACCAAGGCTTTGACTGGAATGTCATATTTGAAACATACAGGCTCAGGTATGACAAGACAGCATTTCAGGAACAAAGATTGGGCTTTCTGGAATACAGTCCCTAGGAAACATGGGCCTGGTACCTTGTTTACAGAGATTCTGGCAATCTTGCCCGGTCACTAAGGAAGCTTGCTTATCTGCCAGGTGCAAGGAACCTCCGAATATTTTGGTGGACCTCAAAGAGAACTCAACTCACATCTGTAGGTACTGCAGGCCAAATCTGATGGCAAGTCCTTGGCTTGGCTTTTCTGGCATCTAGAGGCCATCACAGATCAATGTGAGATTACTCTCCCTGGGGCAGCCCCAATTCATACTATAAAAATATCCACCAGGTCATGTAGTTTGGCATGTAGGCCAGGTCACCTTGGGCTTCTCTAGCTTGGGCAGCATTAATCCACATCATAAACCACCCCTGAACCCTTTATGACTGGAAATCTTTGGGGATATGAATGATGGTCAGTCTTCTGTAACTACTTCTGGCTGTACAAGGTCGTAGAGCTGCCCCAAAATGGGGCCATAGGTAAAGATAGGAAGTTCAGTGGACCAGAAGTCTTCACCGGTGGAGTTCAAGGGTGACAAGTTGTACAGAGCCTCTGGAGACAAGAGAATCCTTTGACGAGAGGTGGTCCAGGAGGTGAAACATTTTTGACATGCTAAAGACAAACAACGAAAGAGACAACAAATTATGATAAGAAATACAAGCAGTATGTTTAACCCAATGAATAAGATTTTGAAGTACTGCAGAAACCTGGTCCTGACTAGGAGTTCAACCAGTCGTTTACAGTTAGGGTTGGTCAGACATGGATTTAATTTGGTGGCTGGGATAGGAAGCCAGAAATATTTTGATGGTAGTCAGGAGTATAGACACAACATTGTTTTTATAATGACACTGGTGCCCCCTTGTGCTGCTGTCAAGACATCCAGTGCCATTTGGATTTGGAGGACTGCCTTACACACTTGGGATACTTCTAAATTGAGCAGTGAAATGCTATGTTGTGTATCATTTAATGCCTTCATAGTAAATTTGTTTAGGACTTCCATGTGCAAGACGATATTTTCGATTCCTAATTGGGGAAGGAAAATTTCGGAAAGATGGTCATACCAGTGGAAGACAGAGGGGGTCCAGTGCTGTTGCAGGTTGGGTAGCTTAGCAGGAGGAGATATAGGAAATGTAGTTCTACCTTGCATCCAGACAAAGCCTAGGGTGCATCATCCAATCCATCCAGGTGGCAGCCAAGGTAATAAATTGGAGCCACATATCCACTGAGCACCGTTAGGGGCTAACCAATGCATTCTGGGAAGTCTATCCCAGTCAGTCCCAAACTAACCAGTATTTTTTTTAAGGCTATGACATAAGAACACATATAAAAGGGATTTTTTCCCAAGGTCAGCTGCTATTAGGCCATGTATCACAGGTGTGGTTGGTTTGTTCCCAACAGAGAGCGGCCTTTTACTGAGTTGCCCACTAGTAGGAGTGAACCAAATATATTCGTCCCAAATTAGATATGGTCCATCCTGTGTGTATCGATAAGTTGGGGACTTTACTGTTGGAACTTGTTTTGTTTGATACACCTGTGACAAGGCAAATCTAGTTAGTATTTGGACAGTAGTATTGAAGGAAAATGTTTGATTGTGGCCAGGGAACTCCGAGGTGTCAGAGATAGATGGCCACAAGGAGACATTAGGATTAGTAATAGATGAATCTTGCGGAAGAAAAGAGCTAGAATCTAGTATCCATGAATGGCTACTATAGCTTCTACAGAAGCATAATTTTTTGCTGTCTTAAATCATCCTCATTTTTACAAAAGATAGCCAAATTATGATTAACACGTTTGCAAATAAAGTGTAGTTTCAATACAACTTGCTCCAATTATTTACATAAGAGCAGAAAGAATCGGAATTGCTTATACAGGTTTTTTAAAATCTGCTTTGCTGGAATTTTTTCTGAGGAGTCTCAGATTGAACTGCGAAGGCCTCTAGAGGCCAGAAAAGCCAAGCCATGGACTTGCTATCAGATTTGGCCTGCAGTACCTACAGATTTGAGTGCCGTTCTCTTTGAGGTCACCCAAAATATTCAGAGGTTCCCTGCACCTGCCAGATAAGCAAGATTCCTTAGTGACCGGGCAAGATTGCCAGAATCTCTGTAAACAAGGTACCAGGCCCATGTTTCCTAGGGACTGTATTCCAGAAAGTCCAATCTTTGTTCCTGAAATGCTGTCTTGTCATATCTGAGCCTGTATGTTTCAAATATGACATTCCAGTCAAAGCCTTGGTAGTATAACCAATGTGGCCTGTTATAAGTAGAACAGATTCTTATGCAACTTATGCAAATATTGCCACGAAATGACCATACTCAGTAACAAAGGGTTTGACAATTCCTTAGGGATAAGGTAGGGAGAAAAAGGTAAATGTTTCAGTTTTGCTCATGAAGGTATAATTTCACCAAATGGCTGTAAGTCATAGTTAGCATAAGAGAAAAGAGAAAAAGCTTTCCTTCATTACGAGAAAACAAAACAACACATCAAAACTCAACAATATTTCAAATAGAAGTCCTAAAAAATTACAATCATCCTTATCACTTCACACAGCCCTGCATAATCAGTTCTTGGGCTGAATCTTCTGTTAGTATATTGATGAACTTAGTTTCTCTTAGAATTCTGTAATTTCTTACTCCATTCAGTTTTACAATCTGAAGGTTTATCAGAAGCCTGTCGTTTAGAACCTTTGTGTCAGAACCCTTTCCAGGAATTTCTCAGAAGACGAAACATATTTGCAAAAGAAAAAAGCATCAGAGTAAAACAACAACTACCTGGAAATGGACAAAGGACTCAAAAGGGCAATTGACAAAGAAACTTGGCTACTTCTGTGACATATTAAACTTCCAGATAATAAGTGGACTTATGACTGATAACCAGGACTGATCAGAATTTTAGGAATGCTATACAATTTTAAGACATCTATATTAATAACATTTACCCATCTAATAACACCTAAGAAAGTCTATCATTACTTATTTTACAATGATTCCCGTGCAATGTAATAGACCAAATAAGTCTAATTAGTTTAGTATTTTCCTCCTTATAGGAAGAGAGAGCAAATGTCTTTGAGAAGTCTCAAGGGCCCTCTGAAAAGCCTCAGAATAATTTTTCTTCTGTCTACCAGGTCAAAAGACAGCCTTCATTTAGGATTTGAATTTTTTGAGGGAGAATCTTGTCAAAACATATCAAAAGCTTTTCAAATCCTTGTTCAAATGTGAAACAACACTCACTGTGAAATATGCTCAGGTATCTATTCAAAGTGATAACAGAAAGAGTCAATAATCTTAAGAGTGACCTAAGTCATTATATTCACAAAACCGGTTTGTCTGTTAGGTAGATTTACTCAAGGGAATAGCTTTTATAACCTCTTTATCAAGAGCAGATCAAAAGTTCAAGAAAATGTATCCTTTTAGAGAAAACCAAATTTGAATTTCTGCACCTACTTATTTTTAACATTCAAACTCATTCACTTAATTGAACTTACTTTAGTCTCTTGACCAGGCATAAAACTCCTTTCAGATTTTCTTCTTCACAAACCTTCTAAAACTTTCTTTTTTGTTTTCAGAATTTGTACCAAAGTCTTTCTTTTTTCCTTTCTAGTACATCAGGACGAATTTATCTTCCTTAACCAATCAAACAAAAATATTTCCATTATTTATACCTTTTTTACTGAAAACGTACATTTTAACTTCCTTGAATACAGAGCTCTTTTTCTTAGTAATTTCCTGTAGCTTTAATTACGTAGGTTAATTAGAACTTTTAACCCCTAACAGACGTACTAAACACTAAAAAGTAAAACAATTATGAATTGTCTTTTATATCAGCATTCTGAACACTTCATAAATTTAGAAACATGCCACTTTACAATAAAACACAAGGCATGGTTTTTAATACACCCACACGCTTTTAGCCTCTTCAAGAAGAAGCCAAAGGTAGATAACTTAGCTGTGTTTATTAATAATGTTTCAGTGTTTCGCCCTATCCAGAAATGACCCAGATATTCAGATTTTTATCATTTAACTTAACTCGGCAAAACTCAAGATGGTTACCAAAAGCATTTCAAAGCTGTTTTTCTTTCCCAAACTATACAGACCATAAAAGTTTTTGTACTCACTTTAATGAGTATTATCTATTTAAATCATTTGTTTCCATCAATTATGTTCAGATTACCTACTGAAACCTCATGAGGCCTTAGACAAAACTGGTCATCATTTAAAGCTATTACTTTGCTGACAAATTTAGCAGACAACGTGAACTTATATGACTAGTAAACCCAGGCTGAAGGCCTGCATCCCTATGCAAATACCGACAACGCTGACAACAAGACTATTTTCAATCAGACCAACAAACTTAAACAGTCTTTCATTTACCAAAGGTTAATTCACATGACATTAACTTTGAAAGGCACTGAGTTAATTTCTACTGCATTTAGCATTTATGTAAACACTTACTATAAGCCAACTAAACAGAGATCTTAATTTTGGTCATACCACCCAAGGCTGAAAATATCACATGCATAACCTCCACATAGACACGCATACACAGAGACTGTACAACTACTGTTTTAAAAGCTACTGCCGTGAATCAGGTACAATAATATAAAGCTCACCAGTTATGAATGTAAACTTTGTTTTGAGCCTTTTTACTAATACTTATGGAGAAGACCCTCGAGATGCTAGACTCTTTCAATGGCACACTTATGGCCATTTCTCCTTTCCCCTCCTTTCTTTTTGTCAGTCTTAAGAGTGAGTGATGGGCTAGATAGTAGTTCCTGGAGAGGGGGGATGATAATCCTTTTCATGATAAAGGAACTAGGTCGTAACTGAGCTGCCTCTAGAACTGTCTTTCCAGTCTTGCAAGGATTTTCTAAGGACAGTTGCTCTTGATTTCTCAGAAACTGGACTGTAACTTGACGGACGTTCTAGGTTGATCTACCTGTCCAACTGCACCATAAAGGCACAGAGAAACCTCGCAAATTTTCTCCCAGCTGGAGTCTCTGGGGCATAACCCATACAATTGAAAGTGTTTCCAATTAGTTAGAATTCCCCTGAGTGGTGAGTCTCTGGGGATGCTTATGCCATTCCCCATGGC
>NW_025792969.1:1485-2414 GCF_021613505.1 Equus quagga | reverse complement strand
GGGGAGGAACTTGCTACCCTGTCACTTGCCCAATAAAGAGAGCTTCTCTAAACCTGTTCAGGAAAATAAATAGTAAAATATAAGTCTGTCATTTTTCATAGGACTACCTCATTGCCAGAAAGAGTCCTACAATCTTTTCCGTGTTGTCATGTACCTCTACTTAAAGGGCATAAAAGAATATCAGGAATCACTTTGAAGAATTAATCTAGCCCAACACACCCTTATAAAGAAGATTTAATAGTTTATTTAATAGTTTATTTGACCACCTACTCAAAATTTGTTTCTCTTCAGTTTTCCTCTAATTCTGCAATTTTGTTACAGTTTTACCTAAGTTTCAAACAGATAATCACAATTTAAATTAAAAACAAACACTTCACAATATAGGAAAAGCCTGACTGAAAGATAAATTGTACATCTCAAGTTAGCACAACAAAATCTGTTTGATAAACTGCCAAATAAATCTTTGAGATGCCTCCCCTACCCTTGAACTGATTTTTTCTCTTAAGGGCATAATTAAGCTTTCATTCAGAATGCCGTATACCTCACATTGCGATTATTGCTCTTATCAAAATCAACCAGTTGTTCTCCTCAGCTTGCCCTGAACTTTTAACTCCTCCGGAAAGCTCTCAGTTGCACACTCTCTACAAACATTCCACCCATCTCTGGTATCCAATGCCCACAGCAACTCAAGGAGGAGTTTGCAATTTTAATACGTTCCAGAAAGAGGAGTTGAAAAATGACGAATTCACGATGATGAGAGGAAATTCTGGAGGTTTTTAAAAAAGAAAAGATTCTATCATATTACTGGACTGTAAGAAATATCACTAGCAATCTTTTTTCATACAATCCTAGAGTTCATTAACATTAAACCTTTGATCATGTAAGTAGAGTTGCATGACCCCATTTCATTACTGTTATTAAAAATAATG
>NW_025792969.1:0-1475 GCF_021613505.1 Equus quagga | reverse complement strand
CTTTAAACTTCAGCTGAAAGAGAAAACATTCAGTTGTCACCGAGAATGCACAACTTATTGATCGATGGATAGTGACATAGTACTGATTTAAGCATGAGACTAGACGGTCCCTTTTCTGCACAGGTGGGTCAATGCATATTAAATACATGGTATGATCTGGGAAAGCGCAAGAGATAGAAACCCCGTAGAACCAAAATGGCCAGACCTTCTGAAGTTTATCGTTCAATGGAGAAAGTTAAATGATAGACACAGTCCTTAGGGAGTACAGTGTAAGATAGGGAAAGAAGCTGGTGAACAAAAGGCTTTAAAACACACACACACACACACACACACACACACACTCTCCACTTTAATTCATATGATAACCAGAATGCAGTCGTACTGTTTTTTATCTTTCTTGTCTTGGATTTGAGTGCTGAGAATTTGGGGGGCTCTCAAAAATGTTAAATTGATGCTGATTTATTGAAAATGATAATGTGACATTTCACTTATGAGTCTACAATTATGTCAGGCTTTTAAGTACTTGGTTGTGATTTAAGTATTTGGTTGTGATGTTAATAGAGACTAAAACTATCTTTAGCTCTTATGTCAACCTAAATGAAGCTGTCTGGGGGGCAAGCTCAAAAAATGAGTTTATTTGGGAATAGCCGAGGAATTGCAATTCTGGACGTGCAAACTATGGTGAACCATAGGCAAGTTGGAAGAGACAAGGGGGAAGTTAGTTTTTATTAGGTGTTAGGAGGAAATTAAGGAGGGTTATTTAGAATAAAAGTTCATTGGAGAAGAGCAAGAGTGTGAGGTTGTGATAATGCATTGTCGCTGCGGCAGGGTCGGATCTTCCTTCCTTTTCTTAAAAGCAGGAGATGAAATTCTTAGGTGAAGATGTCCTCCGTTGCACCAGCAGAAAAGTTACATTCTTATCATCACGGATAAGAAGTTGGGACTGAGAGAATTTTGTACAAATAGGCCTCGTTAAAATAATTCTTATTGTCCATCTTCCTGCCAGTTAAGCAGGCAGCAGTGAGTGGTATGTACGTGAGAGGTCCCCCTTCAGGGTTTCATGACTCCATTTTAAAAGAGGTTTTCCTTTATTTTCACACTTACTATGAACAAAACATGTTCCAAGACACTACTAGTCTGAGTTTTTCTGTGATGTAATATGTAGAGTTCCAGGTGCCACCAGCGGTTCTATCAACTGACTTCCGTTAGTTGGGAGTAGGACAGCTCAATTTTATCTAGAGACATGCACAGCATAACAGCGTTTGGGTCAAGGACGGAGGGCATATTCGGAGGGTGGTCCCGTAAGATTAGTACCATATGTCCTAGGTGTGTAGTAGTCTATACCATCTAGGTTCGTGTGAGTACACTCTATGATGAATTGTGTAAGTACGCTCAGTGATGAAACTGCCTAACACATTTCTCAGTATGTATCCCCATCATTGAGCAATGCGTGGCTATATTTCTGTCATCCTCCC
>NW_025792968.1:32915-38042 GCF_021613505.1 Equus quagga | reverse complement strand
AAAAGACCCAGAATTGCTAAAGCAATCCTGAGAAAAAAGAACAAAACGGGAGACATCACAATCCCTGACTTCAAAACATACTACAAAGCTACAGTAATCAAAACAGCAAGGTACTGGTACAAAAACAGGTGCACAGATCAATGGAACAGAATTGAAAGCCCGGAAATAAAACCACACATCTATGGACAGCTTATCTTTGACAAAGGAGCTGAGAGCATACAATGGAGAAAAGAAAGTCTTTTCAACAAATGGTGCTGGGAAAACTGGAAAGCCACATATAAAAGAATGAAAATTGACCATTCTTTTTCACCATTCACCAAAATAAACTCAAAATGGATTAAAGACCTAAAGGTGAGACCTGAAACCATAAGGCTTCTGGAAGAAAACGTAGGCAATACACTCTTTGACATCAGTATTAAAAGGATCTTTTCGGACACCATGTCTTCTCAGAGAAGGGAAACAATAGAAAGAATAAACAAATGGGACTTCATCAGATTAAAGAGCTTCTTCAAGGCAAATGAAAACAGGATTGAAACAAAAAAACAACCCACTAACTGGGAAAAAATATTTGCAAGTCATATATCTGACAAAGGCTTAATATCCTTAATATATAAAGAACTCTCGCAACTCAATCACAAAACATCAAACAACCCAATCAAAAAAATGGGCTGGAGACATGAACAGACATTTCTCCAAAGAAGGTATACTGATGGCCAATAGGCACATGAAAAGATGCTCATCATCGCTGATCATCAGGGAAATGCAAATCAAAACTACACTAAGATATCACTTTACACCTGTTAGAATGACAAAAATATCTAAAACTAATAGCAACAAATGTTGGAGAGGTTGCGGAGAAAAAGGAACCCTAATACACTGCTGGTGGGAATGCAAACTGGTGCAGCCACTATGGAAAACAGTATGGAAATTCCTCAAAAAACTAAAAATAGAACTACCATGCGATCCAGCCATCCCACTACTGGGTATTTACCCAAAGAGCCTGAAGTCAGCAATCCCAAAAGTCCTGTGCACCCCAATGTTTATTGCAGCACTGTTTACAATAGCCAAGACGTGGAAGCAACCTAAGTGCCCATCAACAGACGAATGGATAAAGAAGATGTGGTACATATATACAATGGAATACTACTCAGCTGCAAAACAGAACAAAATCATTCCATTTGCAATAACATGGATGGACCTTGAGAGAATTATGTTAAGTGAAATAAGCCAGCGAGAGAAAGATAATCTGTGTATGACTCCACTCATATGAGGAATTTAAAACTATGGACCAAGAACAGTTTAGTGGATACCAGGGGAAAGGTGGGGTGGGGGGTGGGCACAAAGGGTGAAGTGGTGCACCTAAAACATGACTGACAAACATTAATGTACAATCGAAATTTCACAAGATTGTAACCTATCAATAACTCAATAAAAAAAATTAATTTAAATCTAATTTAAAATTAAATTAAAAAGTCAAATATAGAATCTACGTGCATAAAAAGATAGAGAAATTAACACTATATTTTACAACAAATGAAATGAAAATCTATAAACCATGGAAGACATTTTATCTTTTAGATTCAATAAATGTTTATTTATACTTACTATGTGATATGCTTTTCTCCATACATTATATTGGGTTTATCTTAATGATATTTTTATGATTTTAAAGGTAATAGATACTCATTATAGAAAACTAAATTTAGAAAGTTATAAAGAAGAAAATTGAAGTTATCCACAATCCCACTACCCAGAAAGCACCATTGCCTTTTCTAGTCTTTTTTCTGTGCATATATATTTATAACCACTTAAAAAACAAAATGGGAATCATGCTGCATATATAAAGTAATTTAAATGTCCTATACTTACAGGAAAAGCAAAAAGATAAAGACAGGAATTAATACAGCAGCCAGCAATAAATTTTAAATGTCAACAAGTCTTGTTAACTGTATCGCCAAAGAGAAAGTTATTTTCACAGTTGGTGGACATACCTAAATATTCTGGGGAAAAAATGGACATTTTTAATAAAAATTGACACATATCTCCTCCCTTTCTAGCTCATGAGGACTGTAACCCAAGAAGCTAAAGATTAAAACATAGATCAAGAATGATGTTACTAGTATAAAACCAAACAAACAAAACCCAGAAGACTGGATAAAGAAAACGTGGTATATACACACAATGGAACACTATTTGGCCTTAAAAAAAGAAGGAAATTCTGCAGTATATGACAACGTGGATGAACTTTGAGGCCATTATGCTAAGTGAAAAGAGCCAGTCACAGAAAGACAAACACTGCATGATTCCACTTATATGAGGTATCTAAAACATGGTCAAGTTCATAGAATCAAAGTGTGGAATGGTAGTTGCCAAGGGCTGGGGGGCGGGGGAAGTAGGAAGTTCCTAATCAGTGGGCATCAAGTTTAACTTAAGTAAAATGAGTAAGTTCTAGAGATCTGCTGTACAACATTGCACTTAGAGTCGACAGTAATGTATTGTACACTTAAAAATTTGTTAAGAAGGTAGATCTCATGTTAACTGTTCTTACCACAATAAAGTAAAATTTAAAAGAATGATCTTAACAGCCATGCTAGAAAGAAAAGTTATTAGTATAAGAAAGTTTAGTATAAGAAAAGTTTTTCATTAATATAACTAAAGAAAATTATACTGCAATCAGAAACACAACATATAAAAAACACTGTATGGAATCGTATGTATAATATATTGAAAAAATGAAACCACAGAGAAATGCATGGGAACAAATACTATTCAGGTATAACTCACTTTACATAATACATATTCTTGAAAACAATGAAACAGTTCAGCTACCACTACCATTTGGATCAGGGTAGCATTGTTGTGAGGGTCTAAGGAGATACTACATGTCAAACTGTGTTGATCCACTTGGCATAGAGTATCTTCGTAGACCCTCACAACAATGCTACCCTTATCCTCATTTCACAGGAAAAGAAACTGAGGCAGAGTGGTTCCTAGTAAAAGGAGACAGGATAAAGAGGTAAGAGAGAAGAGAAAGAAAAGCGGAGCTATAGATTCAATGCAATCTCTATCAAAGATCCAATGGCATTTTTCACAGAAATAGAACAAAGAATCCTAAAATTTGTATGGAACCATAAAAGACCCTGAACAGCCAAAGCAATCCTAAGAAAGAAGAACAAAGCTGGAGGCATCACACTTCCTGATCTCCAACTATATTACAAAACCATAGTAATCAAAACACCATGGTACTGGCATGAAAACAGAATTGAGAGTCCAAAATAAAACCACTCATATACTATCAACTAACGTTTGACAAAGGAGCCAAAATACTCAAGGGGGGAAAGGATCTTCAATAAATGGTGCTGGGAAAACTGGATGTTCATATGCAAAAGAATAAAATTGGACCCCTATCTTATACCACTCACTCAAATTAACTCAAAATGAATTAAAGACTTAAATGTAAGATCTGAAACTGTAAGACTCCTAGAAGGAAACCTAGGGAAAAAGCTCCTTGACATTGGTCTCGGCAACGATGTTTTGGATACAATGCCAAAAGCACAAACAGCAAAAGCAAAAATCAACAAGTGGCACTACATCAAACTTTTTAGTGCCTCTCTGCTTCTGAACAGCAAAAGAAACAATCAAAAAAAAAAAAAAAACGAAAAGGAAACCTATAAAATGAGAGGAAAGACTTGAAAACCACTTATCTGATAAGAAATTAATATCCAAAATATGTAAGAAACTCATACAACTCAATAGCAAAAAAAAAAAAAAAACTAAATTAACAAATGGGTAGAGGCCCTGAACAGACATTTTTCTAGAGAAATCATACAAATGGCCAAGAGGTACGTGAAAAGGTACTCAACATCACTAATCATCAAATCAAAACCACAATGCGATATCACCACACACCTGTTAGGATAGCTGTCATCAAGAAGACAAGAGATAACAAGTGCTGGTAAGGATGTGGAGAAAAGGGGACCCTCGTGCACTGTTGGTGGGAATGCAAATAGTTCAGCCACTATGGGAAACAGTCTGAAATTCCCTCAAAAAAATTAAAAATAGAACTACCAGCAATCCTACTTTTGGATATATACCCGAAGGAAATGAAATCACTACCTCCAAGAGATATCTACACTTTCATGTTCATTTCAGCATTATTCACAATAGCCAGGGCATGGAAACAACCTAAGTGTCCACTGATGGATAAAGAAGATGTCGTACATATATATGCAGTGGAATACTGTCCAGCCATAAAAAAGAAGGAAATCTTGCCATTTGTGACAACATGGATGGACCCTGAGGTCATCATGCTAAGTGCAATAAATCAGACAGACAAACACAAATACTGTATGGTATCACTTATATGTGGGAGCCAAAAAAGCCGAACTCATAGAAATGGAGAGTAAGAGTGCTGGTTGCCAGGAGTTGGGGGTGGGGGAATCGGGAGATGTTGGTCAAAGGATGCAAACTTCCAGTTAGAAGAGGACTAAGTTCTGGGGATCTAATATACAGCATGGTGGCTATAGTTAGTAATACTGTACTATATACTTGAAAGTTGCTAGGAGAGTAAAGCTTAAATGTTCTCATCACAAAAAATGTGGTAACTATGTGAGGCGATGGAGGTGATAATTAACTTTATTGTGGTAATCATTTCACAATATATATGTGTATCAAATCATCACATTGTACACCTTAAATTTACCCAATATATCAATTATATCTCAATAAATCTGGAAAAAAGTAAAAAGCAAAGTGGAGGGCAGGAGGCGAGAGGATGGTGGTGGAGCTTTGTGGTGGGGTGGGGGTTAGGAGAGGTGAGGGAAGCTTTAGGTAGGTGTCCTTTTATCGTGAATCTAGAAGGACAAGAAAAAGAAACCAGGACTAGAACTTTCCTGGCGGCACTACCTAGCCATCCTCCTTAGAATGAGAAGATCTGAGGTCAGAGTTGCCAAAAAACAAACAAACAAACAAAACACCTCTCAAAAAAAACCCCACAAAAACTTGTAATTTGTCTTCTCTCTGCCTGCAGCGAAGCCCAATCTCTACTCTAAAACACAGTCATACTGCTCCCCCCAGTGGCAGTCTCTAGATAGTGCACTGAGAGTGTCTGCCAGAGCCGCTCAGACT
>NW_025792968.1:0-32815 GCF_021613505.1 Equus quagga | reverse complement strand
TGAGAATTGCTGGCCAAACTTGCACTTTCCCTATGGCAGGGAGAAATTTTCTGACGCCAATAAAGATGGCAGGAGGCACCCAGGCAAGGTGCTAACGTAGACCTTCTCTTTGCTTTTTGCATTCTCTCCTCAGGAGTTTCATTCTTTCTCATCAACTGCCACTTCTCAGTGGGTGATTGTGTATTGGGTGCTGGAGATACAGTACCGCGTAAGACAAACAAGGTCTCTGTTCTCAAGGAGCTTATAGTGAGGAAGACAGACAAGCAAATCTACACATAAAGATGGCGTTAAGTTCTATGAAGGAAAGAGGCATGGTGCTGAGACAGAAAATGACCGAGGTCAGAGGAGGCCTCTTTGAGGAGGTGATGCTGAAGCTGTGACTTGAAGAATGAGAAGAAGCCAATATGGCAAGAATTGAAGCAGGGCTTCTGCCAGCTCACAGAGTGCCTTTGTTCCAAAAGGAAAATTAACTCCCCTCTGAACACGCATAGCCCTGATGACTTGTGCTAAGTGCTCACTGGTACTTTGGGGTCAAAAGATAAAGTTATTTCCCCTAGCAATTACAGCCCCATACCAGGGCACACAGCTCCACCAGCAGATTGCGGGCCAGATTTCAGCCCATGCCATATCTCAGCTGGATACCGTTGTGCAGAGAACAATCTGCACAATCTTACATGGGAGCAGGGGGTAAGGACTCTGCTTCAACTCTCCCCATGGCTGACTTCAAGCAGATGGAATTGCATGTGCAGGAAAGAACTTCATGTGTTCTAGAAACTATGAGACCAGTGGCAGGCAGAGGCCAGATCACACAGGGTCTTATAGGGTAGATTGTATCTTATTTAATCCATGAGAATCCAGTAAAGGTTTTTTTAAGCAGAAGGAGTGAAAGAATCTGAGTTATATTTTAAGAAAATCACTCTAGCAAGACACCTCCAATATTAGCAACCCTAATTCCATTTGTGACTCTAATTCTCCTTTGCCATGTAAGCTAACATATTCACAGGGTTTCAGGGATTAGGAGGCTATCGCATACTCAAGTTGGAGATGATGATGGTTTGGATTAGGATGGTAGCAGTTGAAGAGGTGAGAAATGGACAAATTTAAGAGAGATTTTGGAGCTCAGTTGACAGATAGAATGGACACGTAGAGGAATTAAAGAAGGCTACTGGTTTTTGACTAGAGCAGTTGGGTGGGTGGAAGTGCTATTTCCTAGGATGGAGAAGGCAGGAGGAAAAACAAGTAGGGACGGAGAGCAAATCAAGAATTCCATTTTGGCCATTTCAGGTTGGAGAGATCTGTAAGACATTCAAGCGGAGATGTCAAGTAGAGTTTGTTATGACATTGTAGGTCAGAGGAGAGGTTTGGGTCAGAGATATCAATTTGGAAATTGTCATCATTTGAGTTATGTTTAAGGCCATGAGAAAGGATCAGACAAAGGAGGGAAAGGGATGGAGAGGTGAAGTCCCAGAGCAGAGCCCAGAGAAACTCCAGTTTGGGGGAATCAGGTAGCGAGTGACCAAAGTGGAAGAAACCCCAGGAGACTGTGGTGCCACAGAAGTCCTGAGAGGAGACTGTTTCAAGAAGAATAGTGTGGAGAGCTGTGGCTGAAGGATCAGGAAAGATGAGAATTTGAAAACTCCATGGCTTTGACCACATGATGGTCCCTGGGAACCATAATAAGAACAAATGGACTGAACTGGAAAATAAAAAGAGGTGGTGGTCAGAGTGTGGAATCCTTGAAATTCAGATTTTTGGAAGTGATGTAGATTTTCATTAAGAAAGGTCTGGGACCCTGGGCATGGCACTGGGAGTGAGCGGCTAAGGTAGGGTAGATGACAAATCACGGGAAACGAGGAGGCTAAGAAACAGAGAGGCTTGGGTGTTGAACGGTGGAGTCACCAAAAGGTTTGAGGTGGAGAGGAAGTGAGCTCTCCTCAGTGAGCACCCACAGCCCAGTCTGGCTGCAACAGGGTGAACTAGGAGGTCAGGAACAGGCCAGGTCCCTCTCTCTGGCGGGGGGGGGGGCAGGGTCTCACTTAGGGGGGCGCAATCCCTCATCATACACAGCATCACAGCACCACAAGCATCACACCCAGCCACAAGAGCAGAAACCTCATGGGAGCCATGGAGAGGATCCAAAGAGAGAAAGGAAGAGGGGATGAGAAGGCCCTTTGGAGACAGTCAAGCCCTAGGCAGGCAGAGGAGAAGCACCATTGATGGTGATAGTGATTACAAAGTTCCTGTGATTCTATCAACAGACGTTCATCAAATGCCCACCTTGTGCAAAGCCATCAGGGGTGTTACAAACTCGAACAAGGTCTGGACGCTCCCCCTCAAAGGCCCGTTCTTTTGTAGGGGAGCTAGACAAAGTCCACACATATCACCGTAATTCAGGAGCGCCTGTGGGGTTGGGGGATGGGGAGGGGGAGTAGATAGAGAAAAGAAGGCTTCCCGGAGGCAGTGAGTTTTGAGCCAGGCTGTAAAGGAAAGCTTTGGATTGGTTTCCCAGGGGTGCTCCCTGTCCTGCCCAGCATTAATTGGGAACCTCTTCAAGTTGTTGTGGCCTTCGGTCCTTCTCCTTGTCACACCCTGACCCTGATGGCACATCTGCAACGGGAAAGGACTTGGCCACTTCTGTTGACTGACAGAGGGAGTGGGGTGGGGAAAGAGCATCTTTTTCGAAGGAAATCTGAAATCTTGGGTTGTGCCAACTTCTTGGCTTGGAAAAAATCAGAAGTCATGGATGGGATGGCTGGAGATGGAGAACACTCACCAACTGCCCACTAGAGGTAGGGAGTGTGACCTCCTGGATGTGTTTGCATCCCCGGTCAGTCTCACGTAGATGACTGAGGCCCTGGAGACTGTCCCATGGACTTCTGGGCCATGTCCTTGCCATGAAGAGAGTCCCAGTGTTGGAGCTTGGACTCCAACAACTCTCCTTCAGTTTCATTTCAGCTATTTCCTGAAGGCGTATCCGTTCAGTTTTTTCCTTTCTCCTTTGTTTGCTGGTGCCAACCAGTTCTCCCTCCCAAGGACATGGTGCCAACACCAACCACCTGGGGACGTAACTTACTGCCACTACAAAAGGACCATCTCCTCCAGGGTCCTCTTCGCTCCCTGACAACAGCTTGCTCCATGACAATGCTTTCTCCATGGCAAGCCCAGTGCCCAGCCCTGGCTTCTTCCACAAAGAAGAGGTTCCAGGTACACACTTCTTTATCAGAGACTTCATAATTGACAGCAGTCATCATGTTGTTTCAGCCCTGCTGAAAAGTGGAGGAGGCAACTGGAGAGGATGTGATTGAGTATAAACTAGAGTCTAGGCAAATATATCAGAACAACACTGTGTGCAGCCAGAGGGCCTAGTTTCCAGAGGTCTTGGCAATCCCCCCAAAGGACACAAGAATGATAGTGGGGGAGGCACTAGGATAGGTACTATGGATGATTTTGCCATCTTTGGGTTTCATGTGTCAAATAAGAACAGGTACAAGTGACAGTTCCAATGGGACATGGCACTGGTACATCAGAAGTTACTCAATAAATTTGTTAGATATGTAAATGTATGATTTAAAGAACAAAGGAGATCAGTTTGGATAGGAGGTGAAGAGGATGGGAGGGCACTGTGCTAGGCAAGAGAGGAAGGGAATGGTGACGCAAAGAGGAATATGTGCTCATATAGGAGGCAGAAGACCTTCTTAGTAATAATTATTAGTAGTAATAATTAATTATTATTAGTAGTAATTATGGTCTCAATCTGCTTTCCAGTCCCATCTGTCACTCTGCCCACGCTGTAGTCATTTCATCTCCTGGACAGGTGCACACACACACATGCACACACACACACACACGCATACACACCTCTTCCACTATGCATACTATTTCCTTTACCTGCAGTGACCTCCTTCTTCCCCCTTCCCTGCCACTCTTCATTGCTAAGTAAACTCAGTGATCCTTCAGAATCCAGATGCAATGCCTCCTCTTGAATACCTTCTCAGGCACCAACCCACCACTCACCACTCCCCCCTCCCCCCCAGCTAATCATTCTCTCTCCCATGCTCCCATAGGACTTTATGCTTATCCCTGTTTTAGTACTTGACACCTGTGTCATCATTGTCCAAGTGTCTGTCTTCCCCTCTAGACCATGAACTAGGGCAAGCCATGAGTCTTATGCATCTGTGGATGGGAACTCATTAGCACAACTCCAGGCATATAGTGAGTGCTCAGTACATGCCTGGTGAATGATTGAATGCCTAGAGTCTGGAGTGTATGTCCTGTAGCTTCATGAGTTGACAGATGTTATTAATCTTGCTAGGTGGTTGTTGTTTATTTGAGGAGTCAGTGCTGAGTTTAAAGTGACTGAAGAATCAGTATCTGTGAACAGTCTGCATGGAACAACTCTAGGGAGAATATTTTTGAAGAAGTTGAAAAAAACACTAACTTAGTATAACCTGAAGTGGAATCTGCTAAGATGTGTTACAACTGATGGTCGTAAAAATCTGCATGGAACAGAAAAAGGGTTAGTGAACAAATATGTAAAACTTGTGAAAATGTAAGGCATTTAATTTGTACAGTTATTCATTATATTATTTATCACCAGTTACACTGCAGAAAATATCTGAATCTCTCATGTATTATTAAACCAATAGTGTCAATGGGGAAGTTCATTCACTTTCATGAACTTAACCATTGCAGTTCTGTGAACTTTGGTCAGAAATACAAGCTAGATATCCTGAATTTCCCAACTACACAGCAATTCTATGGCTTCGCAGTGGTAAAGGGGTGTGTGCATTTGTGCGTGTGTGTGTGATTTTTTTTTGAGCTCAGGGTGGAGATTGAATTATTATTATTTTTTTTCTGAGGAAGATTAGCCTTGAGCTAACATCTGCCGCCAATCCTCCTCTTTTTGCTGAGGAAGACTGGCCCTGAGCTATCATCTGTGCTTATCTTCCTCTACTTTATAAGCCTACCACAGCATGGCTTGCCAAGCAGTGCCATGTCCGCACCTGGGATCTGAACCGGTGAACCCTGGGCCACCGAAGCGGAACATGTGCACTTAACCACTGAGCCACCGGGCCAGCCTCTGAATTATTTTTGACTGAGAAAATCTCCCTCAATTGTTAATATTGAACACTGAATGGCTTTGGAAATTAGCTTTTGTTATAGGTTTGGTAACATGTCTTAATGAATTCAACCTAAAATTACAAGGCAAATAGTACTTATGTACAAAACTTATGCTGTGGTAAAGTCATTTCAATGACAACTAACATTGTTTGAATCAAAGTAATGTCAGGCTGCTTTATATGCTTCTTATGCTGTCAAAAGGTAAAATAAGAAGCAAAATCTCTATTCTCACACAAATTTGCAGTGGATATATAGCCAAGCTCACACTAGAGTTCCAGCAGCTTTTTTTCAGATCTCTGTGCAAGTACAAAGGAAATTTCAATACTTCAAGCCCACCTAACTGTGCAATTGAGGAGCTTCCACACAAACTCCAGTTGGAAGTGATTAATCTGCAGTGTAATGACATGCTAAAAGGCAAATGCCAAGAGAACAATCTAATAGAATTCTCTAAATGTCTTCCAAGAGACGAATATGCTCAATTAAAATCATATGCTTGTGGATTGATATCAGTATTTAGAAGTACCTATTTCATGGATTGATATCAATATTTTCCAATATCTGTGTGAAAAGACATTTGCAAAGATGAACTATGTAAAACCTCATTACAGATAAACAGATGAACATACGCAATCAATTTCAAGAACACTAACTTTGAACTCCAATTAAGCAAAGTATTATTCCCCCAAAAGAATTCCATTCTTCTCATTAATAGTCCTATATTATTGAAAAAATTGTATGCAATTATTATTATATCTTCAGTTTCAACAATAAAATATGTTTGGACATTTGTTCTCTCTCTTGTTAATATAAGCACCTACATAATGGTCTGGATTTTACCTCTGGGCTCCCCCAAACCCAAAATGTTTACTTTCTGCCCTTTACAGAAGAAGTTTCCCCAACCCAGGTTGTCAATACATTGAAGTGCTATAGTTGTGCTGACAATCGCAAAATTAGGATAGGAGTTGAATGGACCTTAAAGGTAGCACAAGACCCTAAGGCCTCAAAGAACAGGGAGGTGATTGTGAGCAATCTTACAACCTGAGTCATTGATTGGTTATTCATTGGACACAGGACATGTCAATCCCCTCTTCCCAGCAAATGAGCTTGGAGCTCATGTGAGGGGGCGTGGCCCTCTGACCTCTGGCCCCGCCCCCGTCACCTGCCTAGCAGGCTCTTCGCGCCTCGTCCGCTTCTGTCTGAGGCGCCTCTCCTGACACTGCTGCCCTGCCCTTCGCCCGTGGGGCCTCCTCGGGCACCCCACAGACTGTTGTCCCCTCAGCGGCGCACTCCTCTGCCGCCCCGTCGGTCCGCCTCAGGCCGGGCCCCACTGCCCACAGCCTCCCCTCAGTGGCGGCCACCTCGGGGGCCACCATCTTTGCTGTCGACGCCACAGCCTGATCGCCGCCCCAGTTGAGGTACCGCCTGGCGCCATGTCTGCCACAGGAGAAGGAGACCTGGCCGCAGGTGGCCTGGACAGGCCCGTGGGCGTGCCGGGGGCGTGTGCCCTGGCGGCCGGGGCTGGCGACGGGCTGGTCGGCGACTCGGGGCCCCAGGGGGCGGCGAGAGTCACGGCGGCGGCGGCGGCGGCGGGAGCCCTCGGGGAGGCGGCGGGGGAGCCGGGGGCCGGCGGCCCGGAGGGCGGGAGCGCCGAGGAGGACTCGGACATCGAGCCGGCCGAGGAGGGCGAGGAGGCGGCGGCGGCGGGCCGCCTGGCGGTGGACGCGGCGCAGTTCCCGCGGGCGAGCTTACGCCTCCTGTTCCTGGAGTTCGCGCAGTCGCTGCTGCGCCGCCTCTTCTACAAGAACCACGTGCTGCTACGGCCCTGGCCTCCGGCGCCCGACGGCTCGGCCCAGCGCCCCGCGCCCCGCGGGCCGGCGCCGCCAGAGCCGGCCGCCTGCGCCCTGCCGCCGGTCCAGGAGCCGGGGGCGGAGGCCGCGACCCAGGAGCCCGCGACCCAGGAGCCCGCGGAGGAGGCCGCCGCCCCGGAGGGTGAGGAGCGCGGGGCGGGCGTGCAGAGGCCCAGGCGCGGGGCCGGGGCGCGGGGCGGGCGGGCGGGCGGAGGCCCAGGCGCCGGGCCCGGACACGGGGCGGGCCCGTCCATCCGAGGCCCGGGCCGCCTCTCAGTCGGGCTGCGGGGCTGCGTCGTGGGCACCGCCCGGGCACCTGCCCGCCCAGCGCCGGCCACGGGTGAGGCCGCGGGTCGGGGTCCCCAACCCGCTGGGGGGCGAATGGGCCCGGTGCCAGAAGGCCCTTCAGGGTCTTGAGGAAAGCCCGCTGCCCTCTCCCGCCTCTGCTTGGGGAGCTGAGCGCCTCCGGCGGTGGTGTTGGGAAGCGAGCGGGAGGAAGCGGCAGGGCGGCAGCAGATGGCACGCCTGTGTGGGGGTCGTGGCTTCCCAGATTCGAGATTCTAGAAAGTTGATCCCCAAACATTATGAACATCCGCATACGGGAGCCTCTGGCAAAATTAAATGTCCAGGGGCTGCAGGAACTAATGAGCTTCACCATAGAGTTTGTCCTTGAAGCAAAAGGTATTTGCACAAGCAAGTTCTGATCGAAGCATACGGAATGCATGAGACCCCGATCACTGGGATCCCCCTTCTCCGAGGGCCAGAGACAACCAGCAGCACAGCGGGGCGGGTTCCTGGGAAGAGAGCAATCATGTCACCCACCGCGCAAACGAGCAAGCGGAGGAAAGGCAGGGCCGTGCAAGCGCTGCTCCGACCAGTAGGCCGGAAGGTGCCCAACTCTCCCTTCTTAGTTACGTCGAGCCGCCTGCTGCTCCCGAGGGGACAGTACTGGATGTCCCCAGTCCTTGTGAATTGGGACTTTTTCTGTGAATGTCCGGTCCCAACATCTGTATTATTCTTCACTACAGAAACAACTAAATATCGGTGTGAAAACTCGAATGAAGAGGCCCACGACGCTGCAGACAAGGACGAAAAAGAGAAGTTTAACAAAAAACAAGAAGGACCCGAAAACGCTCTGGACCCCACAGACAGCACACCGAGAAAATCCAGGTATCTGTCTAAATTGAGTATCACCCAACCATTCCTGGCATTTACCTGTTACTGACAGCTTTATTTTTCTTAATTCTTCCAGTAAATTAATTAAGGAAATGTTTGTTTAAAATTCAATTTTATCTACTTAGAACGTTACTAGAGTACTCGTGTACCTAGTAATGTACAATGCACTCTGGCCCGCAGTACACTTCCCGGCTACTCATTGGTTCTTGTGACGCCCTCTGTCCTCCACCTGTAAGTCTACTAACAAGTAGTAAATGTCTCAGTAGCTAAGGCCAATATTTGTTTAGAAAACATTCCTAGAAGCAGCAGCCAAAGTAGCTGTGCTGTCCGCTAGTTGGGCCTTCATGACTTGGCTACAGAAATGCAGTCTCCTGTACTAACGGGGAGACAACGCCTTTTAAAATGTGACTACTTACCAAGAGCAAAACGTCAAGAATTTCAAGGGCCGCATTCAATGATTAATACCTAAACATTTGTCCACTTGTAGATTTTTGTATTTGTGTGACAGTCAAAAGACAAGAAACTTAGCCATAGTGTGACTATTGTTTATCACTGAATTGGTAATTAAGTCTTAAGGTATATCTTGTCTTGGAGTATATTTAAATGAGTAACATATTTCTTTTTCTTTTTTGCAATTTCACAGCTGTGACTTTCGTACTAACAGCCTCTTTGTCATATGGTAGATATAGAAACCAAGGGTCTGGGAGGGTGAGGGAGTAGCATTTGTGGAATGAGCACAGGCGCTTAAGGTGACGCGAGTTCCTCGAATCCCAGAATGGCCTCTCAAGGAAAAAAAAAAGCAAAGCGTTTGTGGTGTTGGGCAAGAGGGAGACAAGCTTGGTATGATCGCATGATTGAAGCCATCGGTTGCACGAGCACCTTATAGCCAAGGGTGCAGGTTACAAGAGCACAACGTGGTGTTCTTCTCTGCCTGTTGAGACAGCCCACAGATGCAGCAGCTATACTCGGGCTGACTATTTTCTTAGATTTAGAAAGTGACTGGTGCTGGCTGATGCTGTATAATTGTTAATTTTCTCTCATTTCATCCTGCAGTTGGGAGGAATAGAAAGAAGATGGAGAAAGAAGAACGAACCTGCTCTTCACCCTTTAGGTTTTTCGTTTTTTAGAAGCCCAAGGGAATTTTATCAACACTGATTTCATTCCAACTTCATCACCCCAAAAGTGACATCCACTGACATCTGACTTTTCCCTTACATTTTGCAGATATATTTGACAGCATTTCTTCTAGTTAAAAAATTTGTTTTAAATTAGTAAACTGAAATGAAGGCAGATTTTATTTACATAAATAATCCTGACAAATCTTTTACCTCGTTTTTTTTTTTTTTTGGCTTACTGTACCTTCATTAAGACTTATCACTTTCCACCATTTGGTAAGCCTATTTTTATTATTTTATTGCAGCTCAAAATAAGTTAAAATGTCAAGTTTAAAATAATTTTGTGAAGAGAGAGATGGAGGTCAAGCCTTTAATGCTGCACTGTCCACTGTTAGTCACTAGCCATATCTGGCTCCTGAGCACTTGAAATATGGCTAGTCTGATTTGAGATGTGCTACAGGTATAAAAACAAGTTACATATCTTACTAATAATTTTATACTGATTACATGTTGAAGTGATAATATATTGAATTAAAATATACTATTAAAATTAATTTTGCCAGTTTCTTTTTACTTTTTTAATGTGGCTACTAGAAAACAGAATTACACATGTGATTGCATTATATGTCTATGAGGCAGCGCTGCTCTGGAGCATGGTTTTGAAGGAAACCTCGTGGATGGCCCAGCTTGCCTGGAGGCCAGATGATGCTGCTAAGCCTGGGCCCAGACACTGATTTGGAGCAGTGGTTCTCAAAGTTTGGTCCCCAAACAGCATCAGCAGCATCACCCAGCATTTCTTAGGCTCTACCCAAGATAAACTGGGTCAGAGACTCTGAGAGTGGGCCTAGCAATCTGTGACCGTGTTTTAACAAGCCCTCCAGCGGATTCTGATGCAGCTAAGGTTTGAGAAGCACTGGTTTAGAGCCAGAGGGGAAGAAGCTGAGACTCACCTAGGGTAGGACCAGCCTTAATTCACTGGCTTGGGACTGTTGCAGGTCAACTGAACAGGATGGCAAGGGGGGACTAGGGAGGAGCCTAGAACTCAGTGGCTGAGACACAGACGGACTAAGATTGGGTGATAGCAGCAGAAAAATGCATAAGGGAAAAAGCTGGTTCCAGAAGGAGACAAACATTTTGATACCATGTATACGAAGTCTAATAAAACATATAATCACCATATATTGATTGTGGATACACATAAAGCATAAAAGGCATGCATGTTGAAGACAGATACAAATGTAGCACCAGAAAGGCATGTGTTAGAAAGATAAACACCACATTTAGGATGGTGGTTACCTCTTGGGAAAAGAAAGGGAGGGGATCCTGCTGGGGAGGGCTCCACAGGGGGCTTCAATGGTATTTGTAATGTTACACTTCTTAAGCTGGGTTGTGGGTAAATGGATGCTCATAGTAGTATTTTCTATAATTTTATGTAGATCTGAAATATTTCATAATAAATAATGAGAAAAATAAAGAGGAAAGAGAAAGAATGGGCTTTATCTCTGGAATTTGTTTAAGGAAAAAAAAGGATAAAGTGAAAGTTGACCAGAGTCGAGGATCAGAGAAGGAGAAGAGGCGGGGGTTTGAGACGACAGCCTCATTTCTGCAATAGCTTAAGGCTTCCTAGGTGCCCACTTGGTAGCACTGATACCTTCTCTTATATTCCGTGGTGGTACATGTCGTATTCTAACACATTATATATATATATAATCTAACATATATAATATATGCTACTCCACCAACACCAACCCCTGGACTGAACCTCTGAATGGTTGGACCCTTAAAGGGTTTTATTTATCCTTCTTTCCCAAAGCCCTAGGCAACGAGTTTTCCTCTTCGTAGGTACGTAATTAGCGTCTGTTAAAGTGAAGTAAACTTAACACTCCCACAACTCTCTTTTTGGTCACCAGGGTTGACATTTTCAAAGGTATTATCACGTAGTATTCCTTATGGTTAGAAGCACATGGTGAGACAGAAGGCAAAGGGCTCATTGTCACCGTTATTTAAACTGAAAGGGCAGGCCAAGTGGTGTGATTTGAGGGCCTTCAAACTGGTTCTGATTTGTTAATGCTTCTGCTGTGCTAGTTGTTAATATAGTATTGCTTTTAGACCCAGGCAAGCGGGACCTCTGTCCTGAGCTCCATGCTTTAGAGGCCCCACTTTGGCTCCCTTCCAACCACACCCCTCCCTACAGGGCCAGGAGCCCAGCGCATGGGAACAAGGGGTGTGTCCCTGCTAGACCCTGTTCCAGGTGCCTGGCACCCCTAACAGTCCCAAGACGGCTGCCAGGGCCTGCGTGCCCCTCTTGCAGCTGTCCCCGCGAGGGCTGACTGCACGGCTGGCGTAGGCGCTCCCAGGCCTAAGGGAGGGTTGTATGCCCAACACGGATGGGGCCTGGCCTAGGAGCCGGGGCAGGGGCAGGGCAGGGGACTGGGAGCAGCTCTTCCCACACCACTGGAACAGCACTGAGAGGAATCCACCAATTCTAAATCCCAACTTGGCCTTTTAGGTCGTTATGAAGGTACATTTGTCATGGAAGGAGATAAACCATTAACTACAACATGCCTTATTAGGTGATTTAAACATTTCAAATATTTAGACACGGTACATGGATCCCCAGCTGAACTCTTTTTCTGAACCCTGCAAATGTTACAAATGTTACAGGAGGGCCAGTTAAATGCCTGGTCTATCACCGCTTCCCCTTCTTCACTGTGTTATACTTTGTTACCTGAGGATAGTGGGGTCCCTTGCTTCTGAAAATGGCTTGTCCTAATAGCCTGTCTTGCTACAAGACTTGAACCTAGTCCCTAATCCAGGCTGGAGTACAACCACCAACCATTTTGCCCCTCTACTCATCCCCAACTGCATACCCTCCAACTGGTCGCTTTCTTTGCTCCACAGGTATTTATGTGCAAAACTTCTCTTTGATACCACTTCTCCGTCATACAAGTACCCACCTGGAGGCTTGGTCAGGCACATCTGTGTGGAGGCCCTTTATGCCTCAACCTCTTAAGAACATTTTGCTTCTCTGACAAGCTTCAGGCCTGAGTTGTCAATATCCTATTTGATTTCTCTCCCCCTGTGACAGACAAACTGAGACAGACTATGGAACCGTTCTGTTGTATTTGTTTTTCATATAGCAAAGATCAAAGAAGCTACAAAGAAGCTGAATACTTGTAAGCCAGTGCCTCTGGGCATTAAAAAATAACCTCTTCATTTAAAAACAGAGTTGTTCACGGTGGGAAAAAATTATTAATGGAGAGTTCTCAGAGTAAGAATAACCTAATAGAGGTTCACACTGAGAGAAGGGAGGTGTAACAGCTTATCTACCAGAATTACCTGGGTAAAGGGCATCTACCTAAATGAACTGTTCACTGTGGGAATACAAAGGAAATAAAATCCAATCAATCAAAACTTAGCATTATCAAAAAGGTTAAAGATACAATATCAGGAACCATAGATGTTTTATAGAGAAAATGCAAAATCTAGCAGAGGGTTGTTTAGTATCACATGATACCATCATCAGCAAAACCAAGCGGCCATTGGTTTTTCTCAGCCTTTCCACTCAGAACTTAAAAGCATAGTCATGTCTAGGCCTGCATTTCTGTTTAAGCAAAGTAACCCTGAGGTCACAGAGGAAGACACAGTGAATGGTATACTGAGAAGACACTTCTGGGGCTCCTAAGAAAATGAGCTAGGTCCTGTCCAGGCATCCAAAGGGAGTTCTCAGTGTTTGGTGTGTTTAGGAGATGGAATAAAGGGGAAAGACTTGGAAAGGAAAATTTAACTTCCAGTGAACCTAGATGGAAATCTAGGGTCATCTGTGCCTTGAAAAGCCAGCCTATTAACCAGCTGACTTGTCTAGTAAAGGTGCCTACCTCTTCACTCCTCTGCCTGGAAGTTCTTAATGGAGGCAATGCTACAAAAGGAAAAGACTGCATGGCAGGATGGGAAGGGAAGAGTCAAAAATTACTGGACTACTTGCCCCTTCCCGCACAGCTGACCATCCCTCTCATCTTGACTCCTCCTCTCTCACTTCCTCTTTTGCTTTCCCTCTTCCCCATGGCTGGGGATGAATTGTTCACTGGGGAGGTGGGGGCTATGCAGCCTAGTAACTTTTGAGGTATGTGCCTCTAGGAATGAGAGCAGGAAGAGGCTGATTTAATCACTTAAGGCTTCCAGTTAGTAGAAAGTTAATTGTTCTATGGCTTTGGGATGGCAGTCTTGCTTTGAGCTAAAATCTTGGGAAGCAGAGCCTGCTGAGGGGAAGGGACTAGAAGCTTCACTACATGGAGTTCTCCACCTTAAGGCTGGAGCCAGCGGGTAAGACAGCTCTCCAGTACTCCCAGACTTCCTTCATGGTGGTGACCTTGCTGTCTGCCTGATTGAAAGTACAGCTTTGACATCTTTAAAACCTTGAATTTCGACAGGGTCTTAAGGGCTTCAACAATAGGATGTGTATGGCATGCAGTACATTTCTGGGCAACTGAAGAGGGTCATAGTGGTGTTGGGGCAAGAGGCCAAACACTAATGGACTAACCATCCAGAGGAGTACGATAATCCCCAAGAAGTGTTCCGCATCATAGGAAGGTGCCCACCGCTGCCAGACCTGGTACAGGTTGACATGGGGCATGTGTAAAGAGAGAACTCTGTATTAGTGCTCTGTGTGTTACTATTACCCAAGTTGCAGGCACTTGGGGCCCCCAGGGATACAGGAAAGGTGTTTCAATGCGAAGTGGGCTGATTGAGGGACTAGCCTCTGCAAAGCTTGGAGTAGTAACCAAAAAGTGAAACATTTAACTAAGCTCATAAAGCCTAAAAGACAATCCTTGGACCAAATCATCTGGACTTTTCCATTAGAAATACTTTATTTAGTCAAGGAAAAAGAGCGCCTCTTAGTAACTCCAAGAAAACATTTCTGCTTCCTCCTTTCTAAAGCACTTTGTCCAAAGATAAAGATTCTGTAAGTAAGTCTACAACAGTGCACTCAGCATTTGAGAGCAGAAACTTCATAGGCCATGGTGAGGATTCAAATAAAAAGAGGATGTGAAGGCCATATATAGACAGTCAAAACTTAGGTTTTAAAAAAAACACTATTAATGGTAATAGTTATTCCAAATAGACAAAGCAAGTCTTAACAAATCCATAAGACTGAAATTATATCAAGTTATCTTTTCTGACCACAATGATATAAAACTAGAAATCAATAATAGGAAGAAAATTCACAAATACATGAAAATTAAACAATGCACTCCTGAACATGTAATGGATCAAAGAAGAAATCAAAGGGAAATGAAATAATATCTTTGAGACAAATAAAAATGAAAACACAACATACCATAATTTATGGGATGCAGCAAAAGCAGTTTAAGAGGAAGGTTTATAGCAATAAATGCCTACATTAATAAAAAAGAAAGATCTCAACCTTACATTACACCTTAAAGAACTAGAAAAAGGGGAACAAACTAAGCCCAAAGTTAGCAGAAGGAAGGAAATAATAAAGATTTTATCAGAAATAAATGAAACAGAGAATATGAAAAGAATAGAAAAGATCAATGAAACTAAAAGTTGGTTTTTTGAAAAGATAAAACTGAAAAACTTTTAACTAGACAATTGAAGGAAAAAAGAGGACTCAAATAAATAAAATTATAAATGAAAGAGGAACTCTTATAACTGATACCACAGAAATACAAAGGATCATAAGGGATGACTATGAAAAATTATACACCAACAGATTAGATAACCTAGAATAAATGGATAAATTCCTAGAAACATACAGCTTACCAAGACTGAATCACAAAGATATCAAAAATTTGAACAGAACAATAATGAGTGAGGAGATTGAATCAGTAATTTAAAAAACCCTCAACACAGAAAAGCCCAGAAACAGATGGTTTCCCTAGGGAATTCTAACAAATATTTAAAGACAAATTAATGCCCATCCTTTTCAAACAATTACAAAAAATCAAAGAGGAGGAAACACTTCCAAACTCATTTTACAAGGACAGCATTACCCTGATACCAAAACCAGATAAGAACACTCTAAGAAATTACGGACCATTATCTCTGATGAAGATATATGCAAAAATTCTCAAAAAAATACTTGCAAATTGAATTCAACAGTACATGATCAAGTGGAATTTATCCCTGAGATGCAAGGAAATTTCAAAATATGCAAATCAATAAGTGTGATATACCACATTAATAGACTGAAAAACAAATATCATATGATCATCTCAATAGATGGACAAAAATCATTTGACAAAATTCAATATCCTTTCATGATAAACACTCTCAACAAATTGGGCACAGAAGGAATGTACCTCAACATAATAAAAGTCATTTGCAATAAGCCCACAGCTAACATCATACTCAATGGTGAAAAGTTGAAAGCTTTCCCTTTAAGATCAGGAACAAGACTAGGGTGCCCACTCACACCACTCCTAATCAAGATAGTACTGGAAGTCCTAGCCAGAGAAAGTAGACAAGAGAAAGAAAGAAAAGGCATCCAAATCAGAAATGAAGAAGTAAAATTGTCTCTGTTTGCAGATGACATGCTCTTATATACAGAAAACCCTAAAGACTCTACCAAAGAACTGTTAGAATTAAATGACAAATTCAGTAAATTTGCAGGATACAGAATCAATATACAAAAATCAGCTGTATTTCTATACACTAACAAGAAAATACCCCCCAAAAATAAAATAAACAGTCCCATTTACAATACATCAAAAACAATAAAATACTTTGCAATACATTTCACCAAGGAAGTGAAAGATCTACATACTGAAACCTATGAGACACCGAGGAAAGAAATTGAACATACAAATAAAGGGAAAGATCCCAATTTCATGGATAGGAATAATTAATATTGTTAAAATGTCCATATTACTCAAAGCCATCTACAGAGTCAATGCAATCCCTATCAAAATTCTAATGACATTTTTCACAGAAACAGAAAAAACAATACTAAAATTTGTGTGGAACCACAAAAGACTCAAAATAGCAAACAATCCTGAGAAAGAAGGACAAAGAACAAAGGAGGTATCACACTGATTTCAAACTATATTACAAAGGTATAGTATTCAAAACAGTATAGTACCAGCATAAAAACAGACACACAGACCAATGGGACAGAATTGAGAGCACAGAAATAAGCCCATGCATATATGGTCAACTAATATTTGACAAGGGAGCCAAGAACGCTCCGTGGGAAAAGGATAGTCTCGTCAATAAACAGTGTTGGGGAAACTGGTTATCCACATGCAGAAGAATCAAACTGGACCTCTATCTTATCTTATACCACTCACAAAAATTAACTCAAAATGGATTAAAGACTTAAATGTAAGACCTGAAACCATAAAACTCCTAGAGGAAAAAACATAGTTTCCCTATGACAAGCTCCTTGACACAGGTCTTGGCAAAGATTTTGGATAGGACACCAAACGCACAGGCAACAAAAGCAAAAATAGACAAGTGGGACTATATCAAACTAAAAAGCTCTGCACAGCCAAGGAAACAATCAACAAAATGAAAAGGCAACCTACGGAATGGGATAAAATATTTGTAAATCATATATCTGATGGGGGGTTAATATCCAAAATATATAAAGAACTCATACAACCCAATACTAAAAATACAAATAATTCAATTTAAAAATGGAGAAAGGACTTGAATAGACATTTTCCCGAAGATGACATACAAATAGCCAATAGGTACAGGAAAAGGTGCTCAACATCTTTAATCATCACAGAACTGCAAATCAAAACCACATTGAGGTATCTCCTCACACCTGTTTGGATGGCTATTATCAAAAAGTCAAGAGATAACAAGTGTTGGTGAGGATGTGGAGAAAAGGGAACCCTTGTGCACTCTTGGTAGGAGTGTACATTTGTATGGCCCTTATGGAAAACAGTATGGAGTTTCTTCCAAAAATTAAAAATAGAACTACCATATGATCCAGAGATCCCACTTCTGGGCATATAGTCAAAGGAAATGAAATCAGGATCTCAAAGAGATATGTGGACACCCATGTTCATTGCAGCATTATTCACAATAGCCAAGACATGGAAACAATGTAAGTGTCTATATATGGATGAATGGATAAAGAAAATGTGGTGTATATATACAATGGAATAATACTCGACCATACAAAGGATTAAATCTTGACTTTTGTGAAAACACAGATGGACCATGAGGGCATTATGCTAATTGAAATAAGTCAAACAGAGAAAGACAAATACTGTATGATCTCACTTATATGTGGAATCTCAAAAAGCCTAACTCAGAAACAGTAGAATGGTGGTTGCCAGGGACTCCAGGGTGGGGGACATGGGGAGAGGTTGGTCAAAGGGTACAAACTTCCAGTTATAAGATGAACAAGTTCTGGGGATCTAATGAACAGCATGGTGACTATAGTTAACAATACTATGTTGTATCCTTCAAAGTTGCTAAGAGAGTACATCTTAAACGTCCTCATAACAAAAAAAATGGTAACTATGTGAGGTAATGGATGTGTTAACTGACTTTATTGTGGTAATCTTTTCAAAATATATATGTATATCAAATCATCACATTGTACACCTTAAACTTACAAAAAGTTATATGTCAATTATATCTCAATAAAGATGGGGAGAAAAAGAGAAAGGAGCTATCAAGTCATGAAAAGACAGGGAAGAACCTTAAGTCATATCATAAAGTGAAAGAAGCCATCTCAAAAGTGCATATACTGTAGGATTCCAACTATATGACATTCTGGAAAAGGCAAAACCATGGAGACCAAAAAGATCAGTGGTTGCCAGGAATTGGGGAAAGGAAGGGATGAACATGTGGAACACAGGGGATTTTTAGGGCAGTGAAACTATTCTGTACCACATGTAATGGTAGATACATGTCATTATACATTTATCAAAACCTATGGAACATACAACAGTACGAGTGAATCCTAATGTAAACTATGGGCTTTGAGTGATAATGACTTGTCAATGTAGGTTAATCGACTAGAACAAATGTACCACTCTGGTGTGGAATGTTGATAGTGGGGGAGGCTGTGGATGTGTGGGAGCAGGGCATATATGAGAAATCTCCGTACCTTCTGCTCAATTTTGCTGTGAACCTAAAACTGTCTAAAAAGTAAAGTCTATTAAAAACAAAGCCTTGGACTCCTACATGCCTATGTAAAACTCCATGAGCTTATTCTGTTTTTCCCTTCCCTCTCTCTTCTTCCACATTTTTAGTTGTGCTATTTATTAATATTGTCAATATATATTTCAATTATGAATGCTTATCACCTTTGTCCCAAACTTTTAGTCTTTGATTTATACAATGTAAAAACAACAATGGACAGAGACAGGAAGCAAATAAAGAAATGAGGAGTGCTCACTTTGGATCACAAAATAACTACCTAGGAGTAGTCCTTTCTGCTAAGCAAAAGTAGAGGCAGCCTTAGTCACAGCAGGCAGTAGGAAATGGGGTGCCCGATTAGGAACCTTCCTCACCACAGGACTGCCATCCCATCACCTAGGTCTGTCGTCTGGCTAGAGGCAATATCCCATTCCTTCCCCACCCCTTGGGTCAGGCTTTACATGGAGCTAAGGACACTTTCAGGCCTTGTGTGAATTTTAACACAGGCCCTATGGAGACACTGTCTTGCCTTTACTGCCCTATCCAGGTACCGGATGCTGCCATCTTTTAAGTTCAAATTGTCCCTCCTCTGGGAAGCCTTTCATGAGAAAAGCCCACCTGCTGTGGGTGTTCCTGACTCTCTCTGCTGCAGAGTTGAGTCAATATACGAGAGTGTAAAAATGGAAATATTTTACATGCAATCTTTCTCCCAAATAGATTTGAGCCCTTGTCACCAGACATAGGAACACACGCTTCTCTGTCCCAAGCAATGTCTCACATAAGTCATTGAACAGGTGTGCAGTGAAACTTGGCTGGGTGATTTATCTGGGCTGGGTGAGGCAGGCTGGTCTAAACCTTCCAGAAACTCTAGGTAATGCTCATTTACTTTGTGGCTGGTTAGTTAATGTTCTGCTGCCAAATGTCCCTGGAGCTGGATAGACAAGAAGCACACCTATCTCAAATTCAGATTAGAAGTCAGAGATCTTGGTTTTAGTTGCAGCATGTCCATTAAATAATATGACCTTGGGAAAACCAGTTAGCTGCTCTGGGCCTTAGTTTCCCCATTTGAAAAAGAATAGGATTAGACTCAAATCTCTCTTCCACATATTCTACCTTCCTAGAAGTATAAAAAAGTGCACAGAGACACATTACGGGAGAGGAAAGGAATTACTCAACAAATGACGCCAGAGGTTAGCTGTTTAGAAAGAAAAAGCCAACTGAGATCCAAAGTTCATATCATGTGCCAATATAACTCGAGATGGATCAGAGTACACATGGAAAAAAATCACACTTAAAAATGAGAAAATATATACTTGAACAGTCTTATCATCAGATGGTAAAGAATGTTGTAAATTTAAGAACATGAAAGAGACAGAAAAAACTGGGAAACTTCTACCAAAAAAAAGGAAAACCAATATACTTAAAAATATTAACAAACATAAGAGACAAATGCAACATGAGAAAAATACAACAAAAAGAACAGTGGCTTATGTCCTACCCCCAATTTGACAACATCTCCCTCTCTCAGTCCTTGACAAAAGGGAAAGCAGGGTGTAAACTCTGACCCAGTAGCCAGTGGGGGAAATGGTTAGGTAATTAGAGGGTTGTTGTTGAAGGCTGAGTAACTACCCAACAGCAGCCACCCTGTAAATTAAACCACTCAGAGGATAGGCAGGACAGAGGTCATCACCCTAACTTGGTAGATGAGAAAACTGAGGCACAGAGAAGCCGGATGAGATTGCAAAGTCGCAGCAACTGCTAAGTGTCAAAACCATTTCTGGAACCCAGCTGGGGTTCTGCCTCAGTTGACCCATCTGTGAAATAAGGAAGTTGGATTAGACCTGTGGTTCTCAAAGTGCAGCCCACCGGACCACCAGCAGCAGCCTCCCATGGGAACTTGCTGGAAATGCAAATCCTCAGGTCACCCCAGACCCCACAGAATCCTGACCTCTGTGGGGTGAGGGGGCGATGCGGGGCAGCAATCTGTGGTCCAACAAGCCTTCCAGGTGATTCCTATGCACACTCAAGGTTCAGGAATCACTGGATTCCATGATTTCTAAGGTCCCTCCCAGACCTAAACCATTTTCATTAATACCTGAGCATTAATCTCCAGGGCATTTTGCACAAAACCATGCTGTCTTCTTGACTAGGACCAAAAGGTTAAAAAAAAAGTTTAATTGGAGTTTGTGTTAGTGGGTGGAAACACCCCTTCCCCTTTGTGGAATTTATATCTATTGTGTTTCTCAAAGCTACCTGTCTCAAGCTATTTGCATACGGCATATTGGTAGTCATAAATTTGGCTTTCTTCCTGGGGTCTGCGGGGAGAGAGGAGCAATGAGCCCCCAATCACAAAAGCAAACGGGAGGCAGTGGGGGGGGGGTGGGGGTCGGAGAGGCAACAAAGAGATGGCCTGTCAATTACCTCTTCTCAGCAAGTCAGACCTGGGAAGCTTGCTAGAGGCAACAGCAGGGGGCGACTGTTGACCATTCCGGAGCCTGGCTGCTCCCCCTTGCCTTGCCTTGACCTTGGCCAGATTTAAATGCCAGCTCAAGGCTGACAGGGAATCTGCTAGTCCTGCCCTGCATTGAGGCCGCCCCGACTTTCAGTCGCAGGCAAGGTCTGTGCTCCTCAGCCATCATCGCTTAATCCCGGTCACCCAGCAGTAGTGGCCGTCACACCTCAGCAGCAGCCCATTGCCCTCAGTCCAGCAGCACCACTGCTGCCACCTTCATTGTCTGCTGTCACCTGTGACACCCACTGCTTCCCAGCCGTAGCTACTCAGGAAGTATCTAGGTTCCCCCAACATGTCTGATGAAAGCGACGTGACACCAGCTCCATTTGCCTAAAGAGAAGTGGCTAATGTGAAGGATGGAGGGGGAGGAGGGCAGAATGGCAATGTCCAGGGGAGTGTTAAAGATGTTAACCTCGATGCTGAGGCGGCAGCTCCTGAAGGCCAAGAGGAGGGATCTGGCGACATGGTGCCAGAAAGATAGAATATGGTGCTGAGGGCCTGCCCGTCATCTGTCACCATCCACATGCTCCTGGGCTTCCTGTCTTCCTTAGGGGATGGAGGACACTTGAGCAACTTGGACTTACAGATAATAATGAGGAAGATAAAGGCACTGAGGTGAGATAGCAAAAAAAGCCTCACGCTGTGCCCAGGAGGTTCTGCTTTCTCCCAAGGAGGCTGTGGCACCGGCATCGGAAGGTGGGACAAAAGAGGGGGCCCACCGTGTTATTGAGGACTGGAAGGAAGAAAACAACTGTTGAGCAGAGGCAAATTCCTCAAACTGATGTAGATTTCCAAGAAAGATGAGGTGATTCAGTTGGAGCATGTGCAAACTTCTTTCAGGATTTGCCTAGTGTCATTAAGCAGCGACTTAATGCCCTCAGAAAATTCCAGATAGAACAGGCAAAATAAAATCCAACATCATAAAGCAATTCACGACACTGAGAGAAAATATGCCTATCAACCTGTTTGATAAGAGATCAAAATCATCTTATGAGCCAACAGAAGATGAAAATAAATGGAAATCAGGTCTCGAGGAGACAGTTGTTGAGGAAATAAAGACAAAACTTGAGAAAAGGTCTGAAGGTAAGATCTACCCTAAAAGAATTCTTTATTTGGGGGTGGAAAGTTTTGAAGACTGCAGAGTTGCTCTGAAATGTGCTTTGGAACCTGATGAACCTATTTTAGAGCTCCTGAAAGATATTTGGCTCAAGTCCTCAGTTGCTAGTGAGCCTGTGAGTTTCACCATAGAATTTCTCTTTGAAACCCAATGAATATTTCTCAAATGAGGTGTTGACTAAAACATATATGATGAGGTCATACCTGGATGATTCTGATCCCTTCTTTTCTCATCAGCCACAGGTTACAGGCTGCATTGGGTGCCAAATGCATTGGGAGAAGGAGAAGAATATCACTCAGAATGCATTAAGAACAGGATCGCAAAGGAAATGGGACTTCTAGAACAGTGTACAAAACAACTTCCAAAGACTCATTCTTTAATTATTTTTGTACTCCTGAAATGCCCAAGTTTGGAATCCTAAGTGGGGTTGTTACGGCTAAAATTCTTGAAGATCTTCAATTGGGGTTCTTCTTTTATGAGCATCCAGTCCCAAGATCCGTATTATACTTGGCAGGACAAGGCACATAGAATGATGACGACTATGACACAGGGGAAGAACCAGGTGAGAAGAAGAAAAGGAAGAGGAAGAAAAAGATTAACCAGAAGTGGAAGAAGTACCCTAAAACACACTATTTTGCAGAGTGCAAGCTGCAGCGAGTCCGGTGTGTGATATATCATTAAAGAGGACCCTAAACATACCAAGTTGCTTACAGCCTCATTTGTTAAATTTTCTAGATGGCTAAATAAGAAGCTTTTTAAAGACTTTAAAACCAATGCTTTCTTCTTAGAATTTCAATGGTCCCACTCTTCTGCCAGATACAGAACTCACTGCATCCTTGAACTTCCACACTCCAGTGCTTGTGAAGTACTTTTGTCATAGTCATAATACTACAGCTGTAAAATATCACAATACTTAACGGAGACCAGGGGTGGTTTAGAAAACGTTCCCGAGAAACCAAGTGAAGTATTTTTCAAGCCAGCTTGCATGACTTGTGCCTCCATCATTGTGTAGTAGAAATGTAGTCTGTTGTACTAACTAGTAAATGACACACTTTTGACCTGACTGTGTGCATAGTTAAGAGTTCCAGTCAGACCATATTCAGTAACTATTAGCTTGTTTGAGGATTTTTGTATTGACTGTTAAAGGAAACTTAGTTATAGTCAGGTGACTAATCACTGGGGTACTAATAAAGTCTTCACTTTTTACTTTATCATAAAGTACATTTAAACTGTTACCAAAGCAGTTTTTGTACCACCCGACCTGCTAGGAATGCTATCTTTTCACCTTTTTGTAAACTCGTATCAGACTATTTTGTTGAAGGAGGGCTAAATTATCAAGGGAAAAAAAGATGCTCTAGAGCAGTGGTTTTCAAAGTGTGGCTCCCAATGTGATGATCTTGGTGGGTACGTCGTGCAGCTGAGCCCAGCCCTGTATTTTGGCTTAGGACAACAGGGGAAGAAGCTGACGTTCACCTAAGGAAAGAACAACCTTTAGTCACTGGCTTGAAAGTGCTGCAGGTAAACTGACCAGGATGGCAAGGACTCAGCTGGGGAGGAAACTAGAACTCCCTAGGGCCTGAGCCACATACCTCTCTCAGGGTAATGACTGGGTGGTGCTAAGGGAGAAAAGTGTAAGGCACAAAGCTAGTGGCAGAAGAATACAGATACTATGATGTCATTTATATAAAGTTTTAAAACATGCAGAAATACTATATACTTTGGGATATAAGTGTATATTTAACAACACATATTTCATTCCAGTGAACATAGGCAAAGTAAAGATGTGCATGGGAATGAAACTCCAACTTCATAATACTGGTTACTATTTGAGGATAGGATGTGCAGAGCGTCAACTCCATTTCTAACGTTTTATTTCTTAAGCTAGAGAGAAGTTACATGAGTGCCAAGGAGGTTCATATTAGTGTTCATATTAATATTTCTATAGTTTTATGTGTGACTTTAAGTAGTAAATGGGCCTAATCTCTAGAATCTAGATGAGAAAGTAGGTGAAAATGTAGTTGATCAGAGAAAAGGAAGGTGACCCATGAGTTTGGGGAGAAGGCCTTGTTTCTACATTTAGTGAAGATTACTTAGATATCGAATCTGGATGACATTGATAACTTCCGCTCTCACATGTTCTAATAGCGCATTTCATAACCTGTTTTACATCAGGCTTCCTACATTGTGAGCTCCTCATTGGCTGGAACCTCAAAGGGTCTCATTCATCTTTCTGTCTTAAAGTACCAAGTACCTCCAAAGACAAGCTGGCCTGAAGCAAAGCTATGAAAATAGGACACTACTTGCATCCCTAGCTCCTTTGCCTCTTTCCAATGCCCTCCTCTTTCCAGTGACCTCTGTCCCTCTCCACAGCCCCATCATTATCTCCAGGCACCTAAAATCAGGGTTACCCACTGTCACTCCCCATACAGACCTCCCTTCCCTGGGAGCACCTTATGCTCCAGATCTTTTCTTCATTCCTTTATTCCTTGCCTCCTCTCAAAATTTCTGTTCTACTTCCTCAAGACCCTGCCTTGAAGTAATACCTGGTTAAGGATACTTTCAGGTAGGTTGTGATACCATGTTAGCTTACAGTGTACTTGTCCCTGAAAAGTCCCATGAAGTGATGCTAAGATGGGAAATTTCAGGCCCTGTGGCAAGGCGGAGGAAGAAAATGTTAGAAGATTTTAACTTACACTATGTAAAGACAGCAAGTTGGCTTACAGGTGACCAAACTCGCTGACCTCCAAAAGTTGCAATTTAGTGTTAGTTAACCACAAAGCAAACAAACTTTAACACTGGTATAATCCCATGCAACATTACATACACTTTTTTTTTTGAGGAAGATTAGCCCTGAGCTAACTCCTGCCAATCTCCCTCTTTTTGCTGAGGAAGACTGGTCCTGAGCTAACATCCTACCCATCTTCCTCTACTTTTTTATATATGGGACACCTACCACAGCATGGCTTGCCAAGCGGTGCCATGTCCACACCCGGAATCCGAACCAGCGAACCCTGGGCCGCCAAGAGGCAGAACGTGTGAACTTAACCACTGTGCCACTGGGCCGGCCCCTTATATACACTTTTAATTGTCAAATTAAGACAGTTTTTCCTATGAAGTTGCCCCCTCAGTCTAAGGATAGTTATACCTACTCTGGCAATATGAGATGTACTGGTATCCAAGGACAGTACTAACAGTTTACAGAAATTCAAGGCTCAATTTTAGTCTCACTAACCTATTGGGGGCTCACGCAATTCATAAATGTGATCCTATGATCTAATAACATTTGGTTTTGCACCTTGTACAATTAACTAATATAGAGAAAGCAAGTTGCTTATAGTCAGTTAATAAAAGTTTGACTATTTATTGTGTTCCAGGCATTGTTCTAGGTGTTTGGGGGACATATCAGTGAAGAAAAAAAGACAATAAGCCCTACCTTTGTGGCATTTACCTCTTGGGGGTGGGGATAATAAAAACAAAGATAAAACTAGTTAAATGGGAAAAATCCCCATTTTTTCCCATTTAAGCTATGAAGGAAATAGAACAGGGTGGTCATATGAGAGTGATTGGGGTGGCAGTGGGTGACAGCCTTAGTTAGGTGGTCAGGGATGATCCTGTGAGTGCTCTATGACTAAAACCTGAATTCCAAGAAGGAGGCAGCCGTGGGACAATCTGGGAGGGAGAGTCCCATGAAAATGACTACGAACATAAGAATGGGGTGGGGAGCCTGCAGGCACTTATTTCTAGGAATTTCTTCTATGTAGAGGGCAAGCATTTACTGATTGAAGGTGGACACGAGGACCAAATTAGAATTCTGTTTCCTCTGAAAGAACTGTATGCTTAAAAAGCAGAGACCCTTACAAACCTCACTGGTACCCCTTAATTGTGATAATGCTCATTGTGTATTATCACATATGATTTTCACAAGAATCCTGTGGGGTAGTAACTATTAACATTTTTTTTTTATTAAGGTTATGAAAGTTAACATCCTTGTGAAATTACAGTTGTACATCATTATTAGTCATGTTGTAGGTACACCATTTCACCCCTAGTGCCCTCCCCCCACCCCCCTTTCCCCTGGCAACCACCGATCACTTCTCTTTGTCCATATGTTAACTATCACCTATGAGTGGAGTCATACAGAGTTCGTCTTTCTCTGTCTGGCTTATTTCACTCAACATAATACCCTCAAGGTCTAACCATGTTGTTGTGAATGGGACGACTTTGTCCTTTTTTATGGCTGAGTAGTATTCCATTGTATATATATACCACATCTTCTTTATCCAATCATCAGTTGCTGGGCACTTAGGTTGGTTCCATGACTTGCCTATTGTGAATAATGCTGCGATGAACATAGGGGTGCATGAAACTTTCGGAATTGCTGATTTCAGGTTCTTAGGATAGATACCCAGTAGTGGGATGGCTGGGTCATAAGGTATTTCTATTCTTAACTTTTTGAGGAATCTCCATACTGTTTTCCATAGTGGCTGCACCAGTTTGCATTCCCACCAACAGTGTATGAGGGTTCCCTTTTCTCCACAGCCTCTCCAACATTTGTCACTCTTGGTTTTGGATATTTTTGCCATTCTAACAGGTGTAAGGTGATATCTTAGTGTAGTTTTGATTTGCATTTCCCTGATGATTAGTGATAATGAGGATCTTTACATGTGTCTATCGGCCATCTGTATATCTTCTTTGGAGAAATGTCTGTTCATGCCCCCTGCCCGTTTTGTAATTGGGTTGTTTGATTTTTTATTGTTGAGTTGTGTGAGTTCTTTGTATATTATGGAGATTAACCCTTTGTTGGATAAACAACTTGTGAATATTTTTTCCCAATTAGCGGGCTGTTTTTCGTTTCAATCCTGTTTTCCCTTGCCTTGAAGAAGCTCTTTAGTCTGATGAAGTCCCATTTGTTTATTCTTTCTATTGTTTCCCTCATGTGAGGGGGTATGGTGTCCGAAAAGATTCTTTTGAAGCTGATGTCAAAGAGTGTACTGCCGATATTCTCTTCTAGAAGACTTATTGTTTCAGGCATAATCTTTAGGTCTTTGATCCATTTTGAGTTTATTTTAGTAAATGGTGAAAAAGAATGGTTGATTTTCATTCTTTTACATGTGGCTGTCCAGTTTTCCCGCACCATTTGTTGAAGAGACTTTCTTTCCTCCATTCTAGGCCCTCAGTTCCTTTGTCAAAGATTAGCTGTCCAACTATTAACTTTTTTAAGAGATGAAACTGAGGACCAGAGAAACAACTTACCCTAAACCACACAGCTACTAATAACAGAGGAACAGGAAACTTTAACGTGATAAAGAATATCTATTTGCAATCAACAGCCAACTTCCTATTTAAGGATGGGGAGAAGGAATTTCTAGTCACAGAGGAGAGTTAAGAATTATAGTTTCTTAACAACTTGGAAAAATGAAACTGAACTATGCATCAAATAGCAGAGTGATTACTTCTGGGTAGTGAGATTAAGGGTGATTTTTATTTTCTTAATTCAGGCTCTACCCCTTACTGGCTGTGTATCCTTGGGAAAGTCGCTAAACCTCTGTTTTAGCTTCTTCATTTGCAAAAGATGGATAATAGTACTCACATCATAGGGTAGTTGCAAGGAGTAAATAAGATAATCTATGTAAGTGCTTAAAATAGTGCCCAACCTATAATGAGCATTTACTAACTGCTAACGATTATCATTACCTCAATATAATTTTAATTTGCATTGAGTTTGAGCATATGTCCATATGTTCAAAAGCTATTTGTCCATATGCTTAAAAACAATTTGTATTTATCTATGATTTATCTATCCATGTCCTTTGCTCATTTTTCTATTGCTTGTTATCTTATTGATCTGATGTGTGTGATTTTTGCATCCCTGTTTTGGCTTATGTGTTTTATTAATCTGTTGTACAAAGAATATGTGTTATTTTTATAAAAAGAAAAACTGTGGATACTAAAACTTGCTGGAAAGAGCTTTGAAGGCCTTGGCAGACCTTTTCTTGACTCTATTCGTTCCTAAATGCACCACAAACTATTCTGCTAACTCTGCCAGCATCTCAATGGTCATTTGTTTGGAAGGCAGAGACCTATTTTCAGGACAAAGGCAAACTCCTTACTGAAACATTCATGGCCCCAATCTGCTTTAAAGGCCCATCTACCACTCTGCCCAATGCTCCAGCTATTTCATTCCCTGAATAGGTACACACCCATCTCTGCCACTGTTCGTGCTGCTTCCTTTACCTGCAGTATCTTCTCTCCCACCCCTAGGTACCAACCCACCTCCTTCACCTCTCCCCTGACACAGCTAATCATTCTCTCTCCCATGCTCCCATAGTACTTTGTGCTTATCCCTGTTATAGTACTTGACACCTGTGTCGTCATTATCCAAGTGTCTGTCTTGCCCTCTAGAACATGAACTAGGACAAGCCAAGAGTCTTAGGTACCTGGGAATCCCTGACCCCTATCATAATTCCAGGCAGACAGTAGGTGCTTAATACATGCTTAGTGAATGATTGAATGACTAGGGTCTGGAGTGTTTGTCCTGTATCTTCAAGTGGACAGCCCAGATTTTCATGACCTGGGAAGACATTTGTATGGTCTTTTGCTGTTGTTGTTTTTTCCTTCTTCTTCTCCCCAAGCCCCCAAGTACATAGTTGTATATTCTAGGTGTGAGTGCCTCCAGTCAGTGCTGTGTGGGATGCCACCTCAGCATGGCCTGATCAGCAGTGCCATGTCCGGACCTGGGATCTGAACCGGAGAAACCCTAGGCCACCAAAGCAGACTGCATGAACTTAACCACTCGGCCACGGGGCTGGCCCCCTTTATGGTTTTTGTTTTCTGTTTGGTTTTGGTTTTGGTTGTGGTAACATGCTATCTCCTCTAAAGTGAACAGTGATGGCCCTGTTTTGAAAAAAGTATGGATGGAGACAGGAAGGAGGTAAAGAAAGCAGGAATACTCTGCTTTTGTAGGAAAAAAAAATCTACCTGGGAGTGTTTGTTTCTGCTAAGGAAGAGAGGAGGAAGCCCTGGTCCTAGCATGCTGTAGGAAATGGGGGTGCCATGTTAGACACCTTCCCCACCACAGGACTTCCATCACATCACCTAGGTCTGCCCTGTGGCCAGGAGCAACATCCGCTTCCTTTCCCTACCCCAAGGCTCAGTCTTTTCTTACAGCCAAGGACCCTCTTAGGTTATGAGCACATTTTTACAAGGGCCATATGGAGAAAATGTCGTGCCTTCACTATCCTTCTCAGTCAGCGCGGGGCCAGCACAGTGGCGCAGTGGTTAAGTCTGCACGTTCTGCTTCAGTGGTCTGGGGTTCGCTGGTCCGGATCCTGGGTGTGGACCTACATGCACTGCTTGTCAAGCCATGCTGTGGCAGGCGTCCCACATATAAAGTAGAGGGAGATGGGCATGGATGTTAGCTCAGGGCAAGTCTTCCTCAGCAAAAAATGAGGAGGATTGGCGGCAGATGTTAGCTCAGGGCTAATCTTCCTCAAAAAAAAAAAAAATAACCAAAACCCTCAGTCAGGGCATCTTGCCCATCGTTTGAGTCCAAGTCCTCCCTCCTCTGGAAAACCTTTTCTGAGAAAAGCCCACCAATTATGATGCTTCCTGACTCACTTGGCTGAGTTAATATTACAGTATAAAGATGGAAATGTTTTACATTGTCAACGTCCTTCAGCCAAAGACCATAGAAACACGCCTGTAGTTGAACAAGCTGGGTATATTACTCACTGCAGTGAGGGAGAGCACATACCACGCGGAACCATGTGGTGTCTCAGTAAGAAGTGTCAGAAAGAACCTATTATAGGATTTGGATTTTGGCTGAGTTATTTTGGGAAGTTTTGAAGGAAATGAGGGTTTGCTCCAGATTAGATGCTGTTAGAAAGCAGGGGCAACTCTATGAGTGGTATTTCATAAATCTTATCTACAGGAAGCGGAGACTAGAACCAGGATAGAGCTATAATGGGTAAAGCGGTGGACACTCATTTTGGTCAAGAGAGGGAGATGTTTAGTATTTTGTGACCTTGTTTTTGTCACTGCTTAAATTTACAAAATGACCTTGTTTTGTCTCCTCTTATCATTGTCTCAGAGTGAGCTTGTCTGATGTTGGTGTTCTATGACATTCTGTATGTCCAATAGGAGAATAAGATGGCCCAGCCGTGAGTGCCAGTCCAGTTCTAAATGTCAGGGGCTGCCCTTTTTTTGCATTCTCAACATGCAGTCCTTTTCTCTCAACTAGACTATGAGATGCTTATCGCCAGAGATGATGGCACTTGCTTCTCCATCCTTGGCAAGGTCTTGCACAAAGCATTATATGTAGGTGCTTAGTAAATACTTGCTGATTGACTGCGATCAGGAGGGCTGGTCTGGGACATTCAGAGACCCTCAACTCATGGCCATTTACTTTGTGCCTGGTTAATTAACCTTCTGCTGTCAAGTTTCTCCTGAAGCTGCATGTATAAGAAGTAGGCCTGTCTCAACTTCAAATTAAAGGTCAGGAGATTGGTTCTAGTCCCGGCTCCTCCATTAAGTGACACGACCTTGGGGCAGCCAGTTTGCTGCTCTAGGCCTTAGTTTTGCCATTTAAAAAAAGAATGGGCTTAGATTCAATATCTAAAGGCCTTGCTAGCTCTAGAATTTTAGAAAAATATGCATTTTTCTCTTCCATCTCTTCTATCTTTGTAGAAAGTGCAAAAAGGTACATGGCCACACATCATTATAAAGGAGAATAACTACTCAATAAATGGTGCTCTAGTTGAGCTGTTTAAAATAAAAATCAACTGAGATTTTAATCTTACATGTGTCAGTATTAATTCTAAACGGATTAAGGAGTTACATGTAAACATTCAGAAGACCTCCAAAAAGAAGAAAATATAAAATTTATCGCTGGATGCGAAAAGATTTGCAAACTTACAATGATGTTAAACCCTTGAAAAAGAAACTATTATTAGATTTTGCAACATAAAAATGAAAAACTACATACTTAGAAATATTAACCAATTTGATGGCAAAATCAAAGTAGGAAAATATTTTCAACAAACGGTTAATATCCTAAATATAATGCAATCTCATTCCATCTACCTATCTCACTCAAATCTTGACTGAAAGCAGGGTGTGAACTCAGCCAGGGAGGAAGTGTGCAACTCCATATGCCTGGAAACAACTGATTCCTCCAGAACAGTCAGATGAGTCTCTCTAAAGGCCTGAGGGACTACTCAATAGCTTCCCGCCAATTTTTCAAGAATGGAAAGATTATTATTGATATAACAAAACCTTGTATGTATAAAATTTCAGTACGAAAAAGGGCTTTCACCTCATTATCTTAGTTGATTCTCAGAGCAACATTGTAAGATAGCTAGGTAATCATTCCTCTAACTTAACAGATGAGAAACTGAGGGCTAGAAATGATAAGTCACTTTCCCAAGGTCACACCAGAGGGCAAATGTTAAAACCAAATCTAGACCTCAGATTGGGATTTTGCCTCAGTTTTGCTGTCTTCATAGTGCAGATTTTGGATTACAGATTTTCTACATTACCTTCCAGATTTAAATCAATGATTTATGACAATACCATGCTCCATTCTTGAGGTGGGACCAGAGGAAAAATAAAAGCATTGAGATTTGGTTGTGTTGATGAAAGAAAAAAACATCCCTCGTCACCTTGATATGATTTATTGGTAGTATTTTTCCTAAATTTAATATCCAAATATTATTTTATTTGCTATGTCTTTTTCAAAAAACATTTTTAATATTACAAAACTTTTTTACAGACTAAGTATAAAATAGCAGTTAATTTTTCCATAATTTTCCAAATTACTTACATTTGAGGACTTGATTAAGTGGATTTTGAAACCAATAAAAACTCTTTAAGACTATTGCCTCAGAAACATCCTAGGAAGTCTGCTCTTTTAATGTCTATCATGCTTAGCTCTGAGGAGATGACCTGATCCTTTAAAAAGATCCTTTAAAAGAAGTTATCTCTTTTTTTATTCATTCTTTAGAGGCTTGAAGTGAATTTGTAAGAGTTCACTATATATCTCCCATCTCCTGTCATTTACCACTTCTTCAACGTCAGTTCTGACTGCAACCATTTCAATTGTCTATTCTTTTCCAAGTAGTTCGATTCACATTAAATGGTCCAAATTCTTCTCTCTCCCTTCCTAAGAGGTTTTTACTACTGCGAGGGTCTGAGCTATACAATTTATGACACTGTCCCATTCACGTGAGCCATTACCAAGTGAAATTCCTCACAGTTCACATGGCCCAGAGTGCCTCCATATCGGACCACTATAGTTTTTGGACAATTGTAAAATTAAAAGGACAGGAGTTACGTGGACCTAAAGGTAGCGCAGGACCCTAAGGCCTCAAAGAACAGGGAGGTGATTGTGAGCAATCTTAGAACCTAAGAGTCATTCATTGGTTATTCATTAGACACAGGGCATGTCGATCCTCCCTTCTCAGCAAATGAGCTTGTAGCTCATGGTGAGGGGGCGTGGCCCTCTGACCTCTGGCCCCGCCCCCGTCACCTGCCTAGCGGGCTCTTCGCGCCTTGTCCGCTTCTGTCTGAGGCGCCTCTCCTGACACTGCTGCCCTGCCCTTCGCCCCTGGGGCCTCCTCGGGCACCCCACAGACTGTTGTCCCCTCAGCGGCGCACTCCTCTGCCGCCCCGTCGGTCCGCCTCAGGCCGGGCCCCACTGCCCACAGCCTCCCCTCAGCGGCGGCCATCTCGGGGCCACCATCTTTGCTGTCGACGCCACAGTCTGATCGCCGCCCCAGTTGAGGTACCGCCTGGCGCCATGTCTGCC